>NW_016218157.1:0-1593 GCF_001687245.7 Rhagoletis zephyria | reverse complement strand
AGAGATAGAGTATATTCGATTAAGAATGTCCACGACTTAGCTTTTCCTGGTACCATATATATACATTTGATGTTACCTTTTTCAAGATATTTACTTTTTTTTGCCTATTGTCCCTTAAAAAAATTGATTATAGCGAGTAAAAAGCCCTTATTCCTGATAATATAAAAGTTTCAAACGTTCCAGATTTAAATTGGGCGCCAGTTGTATCAACTCACGTCGAGCGCACGTTTAGTACATTCAAGGCTGTCAAAGCCAGTTCTGTTACACAAAAAAAAATCAAGTTGATAATAAAGAAACTCGATGGATAAATAAAGAAGTAATAAGTGGTCATATGAAAATGCGCAATGTTTTTATGAAAAATTAGCAGGAAAGAATGTTACTCATACGCCATGTACAACTGAAAAAATCTCGAAAACTTATTCATAGAATAAAAAAATTAATTCGATTTTGGGAACAGGCGAGCAATTCTATATGGGCCTGAGCACACTAGCCTGCTCAGTCGGCCTGAGCAGTCCACCACTCGAACGCCCACTGGACTGGGCAGTCGGCCGAAAACAGGTTTCAGTTTTGTATACATGAACTACTCATGATTGTGTTAGTGCATGTGGCACATCCCTGCAGTAATAAGGCGGCCAATTTTGCGTAAAGGACTAGTACTCACTGGTTAAAATTTGACTGGTCAGAATTGGAGATTTGCTTGCATCGAAAATGTCAGCCTTCGACCAGTCCCCAAGGAACCGGCCTAGAGATAGACGAAAAGTACAGTTTGGCAGTGACAGGGTGGTGTTGTCTTGCAATTAAATAAAAAAANTGTCTTGCAATTAAATAAAAAAAATTTAAAGAACACCATCCTGTAAATGTCCCAATCGCTTGGTCTGGCCTTGATACAAAGTGAACATTTGAACACACGTTTACGTTTACATGCGTGGCTGTAGATCAGTGCGCAGAGATGCTTGGCACTATTTGTTAGCTTTCAGGAGGGTCCGGGTTCAAATGCCGTCAGAAGCAACATGGTTATGAAATGATACATTTTTTTTTGTTTTTCCGAATTATGAAAAAGCATCTGCGAAGTGCAGAACGTAATCTTACTTCAACGAAAAAAATCTCCAAAATTGGGCTAGTCCAGCACCATCTTACGGTCAGTGTTGATTGGACCGGTCCTTTTCCAATGACACGCCAATGCAAAAAATGGCAGTTAAAACCATTGTCAGGGGAATTATGAGGGACTAGTGCTGGTAACAATACGGACTATCTGAGGGCTAACCTAGGATGAGTCTGAATTCCTGCAGGGATGCAAACAAAACGAAATAGAAAACATGTTGTCTATGTGTGCGTGTCAGTCCACCGTCAATCCGCGATTTTCGCGGACTGAAATGAGGGAGGTAAACTCGAACTCTCTTCCCCCTCTTATCAACACAAAATCGGTTTTAGGCGGACTGAGCAGTTCAGTGTGCGGAGGCCCTCTAGGAATTGTATATGGCGTACGTTCTTCTTTTGCCTTTTTTGCTATTTCTAGTGACTTTTCCTGCCTATTTCGCTATTTGATTTTGCCTTTTCCAGCCTATTTCATTATTTTATTTTGCCTTTTTATAG
>NW_016218156.1:0-1593 GCF_001687245.7 Rhagoletis zephyria | reverse complement strand
CTTGCAACACGCCATGTTTGTACTTACAACACACATCCCAGCAAAAAATCTGGAATCGGTAGTTGTGGCAAGGTGTTGACCCCAGAAATTAATGTAGAATCAAAAGAAATTGATAAGCGCTTCCTCCTTGGATTGATAGGCGGTAGTTGCTTGCAGACGAATTTGCATTCTCTATATTGGGTCGAAGAAGCCAAAGTCAGTTTAGACATTCTAAGTTAATAGCTTCAAGAATACGTTTCCAGATTTTTTCTTTTTTTTTTTGCTTCTTTAACCCATTGCGGGGGATGCAAAGTCGTCTGCAAGCCATTACCACCAATGGCATGCCCATGTTAAAGTAATGTCTTCTAGAATCGAAAGCTGAAGCGCTTACCATATCCATTTCAGAGGTAAACGTGTTTTTTGCTGGGGTTTGTATATATAAATATATACGTATATATGTATGTAAGTACTTGCATTTGCATTCACGTACATACATATTATCTAAATTCCCAACAAAAAATCTCATCGATTATCATCAACACTTCTAATAGTTGTTAACGTTGTTGTATTTAATGAAACAACACACCACATGTAGCATGCAGCATTAACGTGCCACATCGTGTGCGAAAGAAAAAAACTGTGAAGCTGTGAATATTGCAAACGCAGCGTAAACAACAAGGAAATTCCATTTGCATTTGTTTTTCGTTGCTGTTGCTGTTGCCGCCTGCTGCCGATATTTGGTCGTTGTTGCAGCGTGCAACAAGCGCACTAAATTACAATCAAATCAGGCAATTCATTGCAATTACCACCTCAGCAACACATTACCACAAATTGCCGAATGGCGCTACTTTTGGTTTTTTTTTTTTGTTTTCTTCCTCTGGTTGTTGTTGTTTTTTCTGCTGCCGTAATCTCGTTTTGCTGGAGGTGGCGGCGGCGGCGGCGGCGGCTTTTCGGCGCTCGCAATAGAAGTTGCAGATGGTAGAACACGATAAGCGTGGTTGCAAGCGATTTTTTTCGCCCAGCAGCAGCAGCCACATACACTCACACGCATAGGTAGTACGTACAAGTAAATGCTCGTATATTTAGTATGCATTGATTGAATGTGGTGTTTTTTCTGCCAGTGAGCGCGTGTGCGAATGTGTTGCAAGTTAAACAGTAACATCATTAGATAGCGTCGGCAATGCCATGCAGCTACGGAAACAACGCGCTTTGCTGCATTCTCGCCTCAATACATTGTATGCATGCATTTGTGGTTGTTGTTTTAGTTGTAGTGTTGTTGTTGCGATTGTCGCGATTGTGATTACCGCGGCGATAAAATGACGACGAGGACGACAACGGTGCACAGACGAGGTGTTATCGTTGCGCGGGCATCTGACGCATGTATGTACATAGGTACTTGTGCCACAACGGCATAAACAGATAAAAACGTAGCTGAATCTATAAGCCCGTACATATGTATGTACACTAGGGTGGTCCAAAAGCAGTAAAGGCGGAATTGTAATGTTTGCACCCCCTAAGATTGTTCTATATCGAAAAAAAGTATACCCCTATTTTTTTTTTGAACGCTAAATACATTAAGAGGTCGCCCAAAGCGCTCAAAGTTTGCCATGTATT
>NW_016218155.1:0-1593 GCF_001687245.7 Rhagoletis zephyria | reverse complement strand
ATATTAAGATTTACGTGAGCTGGACCGATTCGAAAATACCTCCAAAATTGAGGTTTTTTTTATTAATAAAAACAGTTTTAAATATTCTTTGAAAAAAATTACCTCAGATAACTAAACAGTTTAAGCTTAAAAAATTTGCTTAAAAATAATTTAAAAAAAGTTTCTACGCNTATTGCGTGCTCTTTCTTTAAAATGTTGCACTCTGATAATGTTACCATATATGAAGGTGATATTTTTTCTTTTGAGAAAAGAAAACGCCATTAGACTGCATCACTACCCATAACAAAAAAAATCGCTACTGTTTTTCCGCTGGAATTATAAAATCTATTATATTTTAAGATGTTCACCAAAATATCTCGCAAAAATATTAAGATTTACGTGAGCTGGACCGATTTGAAAATACCAAAATTGAGTGTTTTTTATTAATAAAAACAGTTTTAAATATTCTTTGAAAAAAATTACCTCAGATAACTAAACAGTTTAAGCTTAAAAAATTTGCATAAAAATAATTTAAAAAAAGTTTCTACGCAGTCTTAATAATGAGATTTTTTATGCTGTTTTTGAACTTTTTTCAAAGACTGATTTAAGAAAAACTTGAATAGCTCAGCCAAAACCTTACGAATTTAGACTTATGAGGTCTCATGGGTAAAGTACTTTCTCACCCTTTTAATTTCTTCCGAACAAGCTCATTCAAAGTATGAAAGAGGAGAGTAAGCTAAACGAGTGTTATTCCATGTTGTGTTGATATTTGATAAAGAAAAAATTGGGACGCGAATGAGTCTTTTTGCAAAGAAATGACAAAGATGAGAAAATACCTTTCCACTGATACCTCACAAGTCTATATTGGTAAAGGTTTGCAGCAGTTATTAAATTTTTTCTTACAAAAATCTTTGAAAAAAGTTAAAAAAAACAGCATCGAAAATGTCATTACTATGGTTCCGTTGATAAAAATTTGTAATATTTTTATGTAGATCTTTTAAGTTTAAACNGTTTTTGAACTTTTTTCAAAGACTGATTTAAGAAAAACTTGAATAGCTCAGCCAAAACCTTACGAATTTAGACTTATGAGGTCTCATTCGTAAAGTATTTTCTCACCCTTTTAATTTCTTCCGAACAAGCTCATTCAAAGTAAGAATGAGGAAGGTAAGCTAAACGAGTGTTAATGTTGTGTTGGTATTTGATAAAGAAAAAATTGGGACGCGAATGAGTCTTTTTGCAAAGAAATGACAAAGATGAGAAAATACCTTTCCACTGATACCTCACAAGTCTATATTGGTAAAGGTTTGCAGCAATTATTCAATTTTTTCTTACAAAAATCTTTGAAAAAAGTTAAAAAACAGCATCGAGAATATCATTATTATGGTTCCGTTGATAAAAATTTGTAATATTTTTATGTTTTATTTTTTAAGTTTAAAGNTTTCATAATTCAAAGCATATCTTAAAAATAGGCGAGTTAGCATAAACTATGCTCCAAAGTTTTTTCTCCTGTAGAATTTTACATTTGCCAAGTGGGGCCTTTTACACTGATGGTCACGATATGTACATTATACATACGGTGACCATTCGTACCGATTTTGGCGGGACAGTACCGAT
>NW_016218154.1:0-1593 GCF_001687245.7 Rhagoletis zephyria | reverse complement strand
TAAAGGGAACTAATATGTACCACCAAATACAGCAAAAAATTTAAGTTACTATATAATAGATATACATACGTACATATGTATAAACAAGTATGTATTTATAGATGTACATAAAAAAGAAAATTTCAGTCTGTCGATAACGCTACACAATTACAATTAATTGACATCAGGGGGTGGATTAGGAAAATGTGAATCACATAATATGTATATATATACTTACTAGTTAGTAACCTTCATAAATAAGCAAAATATGTAATTGGGGCAAATTGTTATATAATTTAATGGTGCGTTAAACAAAAATATGAAGAAAATGAAAAGGGTATGCCGACATACAATACATGCATTTGGACGGCCGATTCTAAACTATGCAGCGCTCGTGTGGTCGCCGGATACTAGTAGGACGTAGTGGACGAAGCTGCAGGTCAGGGAGCATAACACAATGCCCTGAATGCAATTTTCAGTGGAGTGTCATAGATGTGGGCACCCGAACAGACAGCTGCTTGCACCGGAGCCCTCGTCAAAGCACATCAGAACTCATCTTCACGAACTGACTGACAAAATCTAGAGGTTCATGAAGCAACCTTTGGACAGGACACCATACCGACAGGCCAAACTCGCACCACTATAGCCAAACTTCGCTCTGGCTATTGCAGCAGGCTAAACTTTTACCTGAGCAGATTAGGTGCAGATGTGTCCAACCAGTTCCCGGCATGCAAAGAATAACCCCACGACTCGAAACATCTATTCGCATGCCCCAAAACCTAACTTAACTAACACCCCTGTCTCTATGGGCAAACCCAGTTGATGTTGCGCACTTCCTGGGACTCCCATTAGTTGAGTTTGACACCAACGATTGAGGGACAAGCCGATCTAGGCAGGGCTGAGTAGCCGCCACAACAACATTATACGTTTGAAACCATCCCATTACAGTGCACAAGTCTGACAGATCTATAGTTTTGTCCATACATTTGAGAACTTTATTCCTTTCAAAGCGATATGCCTTGGACATGCATATGTTAATGGGTCGACTACGGATAGCAAAGAACTTTGATTGCGTTTCATTTAAGTTTGCTTTGCGAATGAAAAAATTCAAACTTTAACATGGTACGGCCATGAACGAAACGTTTAATAACTAGGAAACAAACCGACTCTGCAAATAAAGCCAGTATGCCTACACACTGATTTTTCCCCAACTTCATTTACAACCAGCGATCATTTTTGAAATATTCTACATACGCGTCACCACAGGTTATTGCTCTCTATGAAATTTACGCCCAATACATTTGCCAAGCGTTATTGTCTTTATTCAGCGAGAAAGTTTAATGGTGACATAAAATTTAACAGTATCAAAAATTTACGAACAGTATGCATGCAGAGAACCGAAAAAATGCTGATGAATCTACAAAAATCTATGGACACAATAAATAGTATTGTTGGATAGCAATTCCACAAACATGAAACAAACAATAACTGCTACAAAAACAACAATGCGAAAGCGAAGAAGATACTCTAAAGTCAGTTAGTATACGTACATTCTTAAATACATACATATGTACGTGTGGTCACGCATAAAATCATTAAATATTGAAATTCGCG
>NW_016218153.1:0-1594 GCF_001687245.7 Rhagoletis zephyria | reverse complement strand
ACAGTCTCCTATGTAGAGATTACCGCACCGACGATTACTCCTGCCCTTATCCCTCCTTATTTTCCTATCCCAACAACCCAATTCCTCCCCCTAATCCAGGGTGTTACGCGACACCATGCCCATTGGATGGTTTAAAGCCAGGGGCAAAACAGACCGGCTGGTAAGCTCGTGTCTTACACAGGTTCCCATGCGGAGCCTCCCTCTTTGTTAGTTCTGATATAGAATATATATATAGGGAAGACAAGTTCTTTATAAAATTTCAGCTTATTTGAACAAGATTTAGAGGTCGCTCAACGCTGTTGTTTGTTTTCCGGAAACTGCAGATTTTAAATGCATCTTTATAAAAAAATAGGTACATTTTCATCAAATCTTGTCGGATTTCCTTCCGAACTGTCAAAAACAATGCTTGTTTTTGCTAATCACTTTTGGCATGCATGTTGTTGAAGCTTTGAGCGAGCGCCACTCCACGCTCTGCGGTATCGTTTACAACTTTTAAATTCCTTAAAAGTGATTTTATCTGTGAATTATATTTGCCACCGCTGCAAAATTTTCCACCCGTCCAAAAGTTTTTAGTTGTGTTGCTTTAATTGTCATTTGACATTTATTGAACAAGGAAACTTATTTAATAAGATTATGAAGTTTTATAGTACAACAGATATAGGGACTCTTGTTTGTGCTAAAAATAATAATTTAGTGATAAAACGAATTGGAAACCGGACGTATGTCTGTTGAAGTTTTTAATATAAAGTGTCTAAAAAAATATATAACTTGTTTTTTAATTTCCTGAAATATAATGCTGAAAACTGGCCAACAAACGAGAATTATAATAAATAAAAATATAAGGAACTTAAAAGTTATAAACGATACCGCAGAGCGTGGAGTGGCGCTCGCTCAAAGCTTCAACAAATGCATGCCAAAAGTGAGGAGCAAAAACAAGCATTGTTTTTGACAGTTCGGAAGCACCGAGAAACTATTCCAAGTGCGAGAAAAAAAGATGTTATTAAACACTTGCACCGTGTGTAGTAGGCAACACTGTATTAATGTTTGTTCTTTTTATGTAATACACACTGTATTCATTTGGATATAAGTATATATGTACATACATGCCTATATATGTGCATACATATTTATATAAATAGCTAATAAGTCACCGTTAGGTTTCGAACGCTTGTTCTTCGCCTTTATACNTTTGCATTTGTCATGGCTTGGCAAATTTGCAATACCGAAAATCCATAGCATAAAAATGCTATGCATTGCATTCATAAACAAAACCAAAGCTGATGCACAAAAATTGTTTTGCAAAAGCTTTACCATGACAGTTTAATAAAGGTCGCTCACAATCCATGGCATATTTCTGCAATTGCATAAATTTGTCAGCTCTTATGCACCGAATCGCGAATAGCCCTAATATGTTAGGTGGTGTTTTTAGCGTTTGGATAGCTATTGCATTAGCATGAAAGCGCGACTAATGCAATAGGAGCCTTGGTTTGTAAAGCGAGGCTTAAAACTCGGCAGACGAGCAATTAATGCCCCTTTTTGAGTTCCGTAAAATAACAAGGCAAGCAAGTTCAAGTATAAAACTGAATCTGAGTTT
>NW_016218152.1:0-1594 GCF_001687245.7 Rhagoletis zephyria | reverse complement strand
CGGCAGCCGGTACGGGCCGGCCAAAAGTAAGTTTGAAATTACTAACTAACGAAAAGAAAGGAAAAGACCACTTACCTTTGGATTCAATTAGGAATTAGAAGGAAAGAGCTTTGGGATTTTTGAGAGGATTTAGGAACAAGGAAGGGAGAGGGGCAAACATCACTTGATCATCATCGTGATCCTAAGTAGAACGCCTAAGTAGAAAATGAAAAGGATATAATTTTTAGTAAATGGAAAAACAATAACAGAGGCATTTTCATCAGTTTCTAAATTGGCGCTATGTACATTTGTGATTGCTCTCTGTGAGGCTAGTGGCCATATCGCCAGTCCTTGTCCAGACTGCCAAAGTAGCTGGTGTGCGAGAAGACGTCGGCGCCCGTCTTCAGCGCCCGGTTCTTCGCCTCCCGGGCCGCCGCCTCGTCCACCACCAGGTACTCCTGCTCATCCACCGCCTCTCCGGCCTTCACCTTCCGGGCAATCTCCCGCCCGTAGGTCACTGCAAAGAGNTTCGGGGACGTGGACGAAGCGCCGGCCGAACCAGACGCCCGGCCAGCGGATGCGCACATCGTCCACCGTCACCACCCGGTCGCGGTACTCATTCTCCATCAGCTCCTTCGGCAGCTTCGGGTGCTCAAAGATGCCCCGCTTGTTGGTGATGGGAAACTTGCGAAAGTTGCGCCGGCCTGCCAGCACCTGCGAGGTGCTGATGGCCCGTTTGCTGGCGGAGATGGTGGCTGCCTGCTGGCAGGCTCGCAGCAAACAGCTCGGATGCTGCAGTAAGGCGCTCATTTCTTGCTGAAAGAATAAAAGAAAGGATTAGTGTTTGATACTGGAGAAAAAGCGGAATTCTTACGGGAGATTTAGAAATGGAAACAAGATTTGTTGTTTGCGGCGCGTGAGACAGCCGAACAACAAAACACAAAAATGTGATCGGCGTGGACCCGTCGCAGAGGACGTTCCACAGTGGAAAAATAAAGTTCTGGCGCTAAACAGAATTCTAATTCTCTCTCTTTGTTCTTTCCCTTCAAACAGAACTACTCTGGAAAAACAGTTTTTCTTGCAAGGGCTTCGAAGACGCCCTCCAGGACTGTCACTTTTCAGGGTGGCGCAAGGGAGACTGCAGCGCAGACGAAGCGGCCGGCGTCATCTGTCGAACTGAACGGAATCAGCGAGTGTCCACAGAAGTAAGCGAAACGAGAACTCCACAACAGCAAACGACACCTCGACCAAACTTCCAAAATTACTTCAACGAGACCTCCACCTTCATTCTAACGACTCCAAGGCCGATCAGACTACCCAAACCGGCTCGACTGACCAGAAGACGGCGACTGCGAAGTCAGCAGTCGAGAAATCGAACCAGCCGAGCAAGGCCAACAACAACGACCACCACAACCACAACAACAACAACTGAAACTCCCGAAACAAGTCCACCTACCACAGAAATGATCACCACTTCAAGTCCTGAAATAGACCTTCCTGACCTGGTACCGGACGCCACCGCCCTGCAAGAGTCAGCCTTCATCGAGGACCGCTCTATTCTCTTTCTGCAGTGCGCCATGGAGGAGAACTGCCTCTCCAGGTCGGCCTACGACCT
>NW_016218151.1:0-1594 GCF_001687245.7 Rhagoletis zephyria | reverse complement strand
CTCTGTTCAAAAGCTATATATATATATTTCCTAGCAAAAGTATAACCGAACAGTCTAGCCCTACCTCTCCCCAGAACTTACTTCGTTCTGATTTTATCCACGCTTCGTTTAGGAGGACCAACAAGTACAAATGATGAGCCTTACCTAGCGATCTGTCGGCGATCTGTCGGCGACCTCGTAACCTTTCATCCCACTGTGTCCTGGTGCCCTGCATAGTATTACCGTATTCCTTGCTGCCGGAAGTTCGAGTGCCTCAAAGCATTACTTGACGAGCCTAGTGAACGTCCTATTGTATAGGGACCTTATGGCCGCTTGGCTTCTGAAAAGATAGCAAGAAATGCGCCTTTAAACCCTTTTTAAGGTTTCATGTGGCACAAATTGAAATTGCTAGTANCGGTCTGTGTATCAGTGTAGATGTCTGGGATCCAATACAGTTAAAACATTTGACCAGAACTCTCGGTCGGGAATTTCGATCTATAATTTGCTTCCAAAGCAGCTTCCTTTAGCATAGAATTAGAGAACTCGCAAGATCCTAAACATGGTGTTCTGCTTAAAATACTTTTGTCTTGTGTCTTCTTATGAACAGTACTATGAGAAGTTTGCAATTCCAAATTCCATAAGGCTACTATTGCTTAGGCCAAAATATTGAGTAGAGCTTAGCCCAGGAGCGACTCTAAGGTCGCGGTTGACCTACATAGGGATGCAAATTTTAAGGAGTAACATTGATACATCGATGTTTCGATACATCTCAGAAATAAATCGGTAGAAAAACATCGATACATCGATGATTTCCGATGGTGCCCTAGTAACATTTTTCAATCCCAACCAATGCATAAATATGGATATAGATGCAGACGCACACCAAAATTCAAAGTTCTTTCTTCCGAACAAACCTGCCAGCATTATCTAAGTTAATTTAAAAAATTTTACCTTTCCTTTTAAGTATGCAATTGTCATTTCATTTTTCTTGCAATGATGACATTAATATATTGCAAAGTCATTGCTTTGTACAAATTAATAATTTTATGTGTGTTTTAAATGCTTCGAGATCAAAAAAATTAAAAACATGTTTACGGCTATTTAACAGCCATATTTTAAAACATTATCTACAAAATAAATGCTTCAGCGTCATTAAATTTTATTTGCCAGTTGTAAAATTTCATAGGTACAGTAATGCCATTGCAAGATTGCAAATTAGTAGTAGTATTTGTTGTGCAAAATAGCAATTCATAGATTTGATAGCAATTTCAATTTCTCCAACCTATCAACAGTAGATTTGTACAGACATATTTATTTATCTCATATGTTTGTATGTACATATGTATATAGTGCATTTGTGCTTTGTCAGAATGCATTGGCATCAAAACACGTTTATTGAATAGCTAATATTAAATCGCAACTGAACGACAATAAATTGCAAAGTGGTTGACTGTTATTTGAAACCAATAACGGTGTATTAACTAATCAGATAAATTTTTCTGTGTATTTATGCAAATGCAAATAATAAGAATATTTTTTATTATACACAATTTTAATTACTAATTTACTCGTATACTTATTCATTTGCTTTCAATTCACTTCTTTTTTTTTTTTT
>NW_016218149.1:0-1594 GCF_001687245.7 Rhagoletis zephyria | reverse complement strand
GTTAGCGTTAACTAGACATGGTGCAAACGGCCCTAAAACAATTCCCACATCATTAGGCTTGTCTCCGACTGTTAACTTATTCACAATACGCATTTTTAAGTTATGATCATTATATGCTATTATCCTATACCCATACATACATATGTACGTATGTCACATATGTGCATATGTACATACGTATGTTCACCGTGGGGCAACTTCTATGTATGTATGTGTGCTCCTCCGTATGCGATGTTCAATTTCTTTTAAGTACATTTTTAGCTACTTTTGGTTATTTTAGTTTTAATTTGGCTCGATTTTAATTTGTCTCGAATTTTATTTTCGATTTCGTATTACCTAATTTTCATTTTAATTGAAATTATTTTAAATATATTCTGGTTTATTTTAATATAGTCTAATTTTAATGTCGATTCCAATTTAAATTTGTTTAACTAATTAAAGTTTAATTGCATTCTCATTTAACGTAAGGGCTGTTTTATTTAATTTTATTTCATTGCTGTTTCATTTCATTAATTTAATTTGGTCTTTGCCTTTATTATGGTTTTTAGTTTAATGAACACACATCCATACGCTCGCTTTACCTTTTTCTCTTTTTTTGTAATTTTAACTTAGTTTATTTGATTTAATTTAAAATCCACTAAACTCACCTCTTGTTGCAGGTAACTGAATTTAAAACGGAATTCTAGGAATTAACTTTAGCCCGTTTTTTTCTTCTTATATATATAAAAAGGCCGTTTTAACGGAGTGGCCGATTTACGATGATTTTTCTCACAATTTGAAACAAAGTTTTCACTTCTAACTACTTCAATAGCACCTTTCGATCTGAATTTCGTAGCTGGCGATCATGCTCTAGTTGTCTGCAGAAATTTCTTCTTGCATTTCACCATATAAACGAATCGACTCAAGTAACCATTCACACGGGCCCCTTTTACACAGGGTGCATACAATGCCTATATACATGTTAACATACATGCACAGGAACATTGTGGCTACATTGTGGCAGTGGGAGTTGCATTTAACCTAGTAGGCTGTCATTACAGCAGATTAGTGATAACCTAACTAATCTGCGGTTAAACATCGTTATCGACGTCTTCGGCTCCATGCATACAACAGGGAGTCGGTAACGTCGATAACTATGTTTAATCGGAGATAAGTGTTAACCAGACATTGAGTAACCGGCCCTTAGTCTGTTCCAATAGCAGTCCGGTTTACAGGATTAAGGGCCGGTTGTTCAATGTCTGGTTATCACTACCACTACACTATCGACGATTTCGACATCATGCATGTAACATGTGATCGATAAAGCAGTAGTTGTGCTTAACCGGAGCTTCTACCTCCGATTTGTGCTAATCAGACATTGAACAACCGGCCCTAAGTCAGAACTTACAGGAAGTCGTTCCTATTGACATAAAACCTGTAGGTGGGAACACTTTTGAGAGCGAAACTGAGCAACTGTTCCTAGTCAGAAGTTAGAGGATTTAGTCCGGAGTTTTTTTCCTGTGAGTTCATGAAACGTGTCAAACGATCAGCTGATTTGCATCTGCAAACAAAACCAGAAAGCAGTGAAAGCAGAGAACCTTATATATGTAAAAAA
>NW_016218148.1:0-1594 GCF_001687245.7 Rhagoletis zephyria | reverse complement strand
ACATTTCAGATTAACAGATAAGTAACGGTAGCAGTCCCTGGCCGAATTTTTTCAAATTTCTCAAACTTTTAATTGTGACGGGCAACATAGTCGGTTTCTTTTTCCAAAATAGAAGCATATAAATACTTAAAAGCAATTCGCACATATTCGCCAGTGTCATAGCGTTACTTTCGTCAGCTTTTTTACACTGTCCAAGATGTGTCTTCAAATAATGAACTATTTTGTGTATTTTGTGACGGGCGTGACATATATGCTTTGCTTCAATATATAATAAAATATTTAGTACTTGCCCGACTTGAAAATTACACTGAAACAATGCAAAAAAGACAATGGACTACGAAAATCAGTATTGTCAATTTTGAAGAGAATTTACCTCTCATATGAGTTTGTAAAGGGTACAACCTAAAGTAAAAAAATATCTCATTTTAAGATAAATTTCCAAGTTTTTGCTTTCAGTCTTGAAATTTAGATTTATTTACTCTTTCTTACTAGAAATAATACACTCAAATTCTTAAGTTTATTTTCGTTTCATTCGGTATCGATTGCCGTGGATTGAGCCATATACAGTTTTATAGCCCATTCAATTTTAGTGAAATAATTTGCAAGTAGATTTTTTATGTCGAAGGTGATGCGGTTTTCTTCAATGTAAAAATAAATTGCGTTTATTCGTTATATGGATGAAAACCACAGTACCTTCGGCAAAAAAAAAACTAAAAAAAGCAACAGTCTAACACTTCTGGGGAAGAAAGTTTGAAATTTCGATGAAAATTTGTAGATCTTTTCTAGATTTCTATAAAGTTTCAAACATGTGTTTATATAGGTTTTGTTAGCGAATGAACTTTATTTTAATTGACAATTCTTAAAAATAAATAAATAAACATAAGAGGCAAACAATACCACTTTGAAATGGTATTGATATGACCGGTACTGTACATATTGTAAATATAACAAATTATTTGTAATCTTTCCGGTTTCCGAAGTGTAGATGAACTTTACAAACGATTATTGCATTTTAATGTAAATTTCCTGAATTAAATACGAGTACAAGCGCATACTCGCCAAGGTTTTCAAGTTTATTTTGCAATGCTATTAATAGCTAATTTTCTATTTCGATGATTCATCATTTTATGTTTGCCAATATAAGACCCAATTTCAGATGGCTTAAAACTTAAGTAGAGATTGTTGATTAACTTCCACTATTAATTTTCAGATCATACATTTAATCAGCACTTAAATGGCCAGTATTGGCTATTTAATTATGAGATATTCAACCCTATGTTTGTACCAAACAACCAAGAGTTTATCTGAAACCCAACGAAAGCTAAATGGCATTTAAANTCCTAAGTTTTCTGAAAATTTCATCATTATAAATGTTTAGAGATATGCAATTGATAGCATTCGGATTGAGAAAAAAAATGCAAACAATTTTAATTTCAAATGCGTAGAACATATGTATACACATTAGGGTGATCCAAAAATGTACGTGAAAAGGTAAAGTGGGAATTTTTATGCTTTCACCCCCTAGGATTGCTCTATACCGAAATTTTTTCCCTGTATTTTATATGGGAAAAAACCACATTTCGTAGAAATGGTA
>NW_016218147.1:0-1594 GCF_001687245.7 Rhagoletis zephyria | reverse complement strand
TTTTTTAATTTCGTCTCAAGGAGGCGATTTGACCCGGTATCGTTTTGTGTAAGTTCCTCAAAAGAAAATAAACACATTTAGTTCTACTAACCGGCTGTCAGTTAACTATTAAAACAGCCCACTGTCATTGCAACTCTCGTCCTAAAAATTGCTTTTATGTATGTATGTGTTAGTAAAGCAGAAGGACACTATTTTGCATGCCATAAAGTGTTAGAAAAATATTTAAATTTTAATTTTTCATGGCATTATACTTGGAGTGGGCTGAAGCGGAAACTTTTAGTAGCATACAAACACGGATAAGTAACACGAAGTGCAACAATACATATACATACATACATATATTTGTATGTGTGTATATGCGTGCGTATTTTTCATTGCCCTGATCGGTGTTAATTAAAATGCAATGTTACCGAGCCGAATGCCAGCAGCAGCACACTTGAACAAAATTCAAAAAGTAGAAGTCGAAGATTTACGCTGTTGCCTCTTTTTTGTAACCAGTGAATAATTAATGTGACATTCTTAATTTATGGTTTTTTCTTGCAAATTAAAAGAAGAGAAAAGGGATATGCTCCGAGGAGAGTTTCCAAATACTCGTAGTTGATTTGATGATGGGGAAAGATGGTTAACGAGAGAGCGAGAGAGAGATAGAGTGCAACGCCATAGTTGTTTTACCGACAAATGGTTTCATGCCTAGTTAGGGCGAATGTAAACAAGAAAGTAGTTGTTTTTGTTGTAAACTGATTTGCATAAATATATGTACCTATGTATGTAAGTAGTAACAGATAATGGAAAGTTTGGCATCACGCACCTTAGGGGTGTTGCCTTGTTAGTAGTTACCATTGATTGTGATTTTATGATTTGTAACATATAAATGCTAATGCAAAACAAAATGCAAAATGTTTGTAAGCATCTGGTAATGAATGATTAACTATTTTTGCAATGTTGCATATGGCGCGGTCTATTGCTGAAAAGTAACGTATTTTTTTTTCTGATGTAAATTCGCTGGCGAGAACGATCTGTATTGATTAATTCGCAATCGATGGCAAACAAGCTGCCGAATTGTATACATTTTTGTGGCAATAAAAAGAAGCTTAACTGGGATTATCACACCAGTAGCTAGGCTGGTAGCAAAAATGGGCGAAAAAATGCGTTAATTTAACAAAAAAACAAAAATTGTATGAAAGTAGTAAAAAACACCAAAAAAGTAGTCACATACTTAAGTGCAACCCAATAAAAAATAGCGCGTTAATCTCTTCAAAAGAAAAAAAAAAAATTATATTCCTCATCCCAAATAGCTTGCATTATGTGGCATTACGTTTTTTGTTTTGCGCACCACTAGCAAGTATTTAACCAGCATACAGCATTGTCCTTCAAAATTACATGAGCATTATCCGGCCACGCCATTGTTATTACCCGCATCATATAACAGTTGTTACCAAATGTGGCATAGTTTTTTTTTTTTTAGACATTTTCTACCAAATTTTTTTTAACAGCTACACTTTTTTCCATTCAACTGTGTTGATTTAGCTGTAATGTCCTTCATTCGCCACTCTCCTCTGCTGCCATATCCTTATTACTTCCGCCACCCATTAAT
>NW_016218146.1:0-1594 GCF_001687245.7 Rhagoletis zephyria | reverse complement strand
CCAAGACTGCACAAGAACAAGCATTTTCAGTTAACATCGGCTTCTCTCTAAAGTCCATCATTTCGCATTGAAATCTTGCCAATGAAGTACGAACGCTCAAAAATTCCTTTACATTAAATTTGGTTTGCTACATACATACATACATACAAGGAAACATAAAAACTCTGTAGCACGAAAATAAACTTACAACAGAAAAACACTGAATTTTTTTGTTTTAACTAACAAATAAAAAAAAAATTTTTTTAAATAATTTTTTAATTCATATTTAATTCATTAAAATCCCTATCGGTAGAGTGGGCTGAAAGCTTATTGCTATAATGTGAAAGTTTATGTATGAGATTTTCAATAACAAAAAAAAAAAAAAAAAATTTTGTTAGATTTCAGAATGCGATAATGAAATGATTTGGTTTTAGATTAGATGTTAAAAAGTATGGTTTATTTATTAATACATTTTTTTGCACTCACCGCTGCAATGTTATTTTCATAATTCTTTAAATCTCGCCACACATATTTGTCCACTGTGATGTTGAGCACCTCGACTGGGTCAAAATGCGATTGTTTGATGTAGCCTTCCTCTTCGCTGTAGGTGAGAAATTTGTCTGGATGATTGAGGCCAGATTGTGTGGGCTGTGCAGTGGCCGCAGTGTTCAGATGCCGGGCGCCTGATGCGACGGCAGCCACGGATGATTGCACAGGTGGCGCAAATAGCACAGAGCGCACCAAGTGGCGAAGCATTTTTCACTTGAAGCGAAAGTNGGCCAGATTGTGTGGGCTGTGCAGTGGCCGCAGTGTTCAGATGCCGGGCGCCTGATGCGACGGCAGCCACGGATGATTGCACAGGTGGCGCAAAAAGCACAGAGCGCACCAAGTGGCGAAGCATTTTTCACTTGAAGCGAAAGTGAAGTGTAAGGAAGGGGGAAAATCTTTATAAAAAATGTGTTTTTTTTTTTTTTGGTTGCTTATTTTGGTACTTCGGGATCACGTCACTATTTTTGCATGCAACAAAATTTTATTTGAAAACCCTATTTGCCAGCGAGGATCTTTTGATTACACTTTTCTGTCCCTCTGTTAGATTTTTTTGTTTTTAAATATCACTAATTTTATTTTTATTTACTCGTTATATGCACAATCACGTCTGCAGTCTTTGGGTGTCGCGGCGCAACTAAATATGTAACTGGCTGTTCGATCGCTGGTCGCTTGGCTATATTCAACTCTTGTCGTCGCTGCCTGTGTAGGCCTTTTGTAGCGAGCGAGTGGCTACGTTATTTTGTTATTTTGCTTTTGCTATTGTTGCACTTGCGCCAGTGACTCTGCACACTTGCCTGCAAAATTTTTTATACAGGTATGTATGTATGTATTTATATAAATACGTTCATAAGTAGGTAGATAGCAGTTGTTGTTGTTGTTGACATTGTTTGTTTTCGTATGAATAATTTTGTGTTTTCGAGTTCGTTAATACATTCAGCGACAGATTTTTTGTTTACATTTTTTAATCTTATTTTCATAAACCGGTTCGTTGCCTTTAATTTTTTATCAAATTCATTAACAAAATTGTTTTCGTAAAATTTTGTATATTTTTTAATAACAGCTGCCT
>NW_016218145.1:240-1594 GCF_001687245.7 Rhagoletis zephyria | reverse complement strand
ATGAGCGACAATGGCAAAACCTTTGTAGGGGCCAAACGAGCAACCGAAATGGAGTTCATCGAATTTCTGAAGGAGGTATCTCAAGACGTCATCTAGAAATACTCACCTCATGGCATCAACTGGGAATTTATTCCGCCAGGAGCCCCCCACATGGGCGGTTTGTGGAAGTCCGCAGTCAAGGGTTGCAAAATGCATCTCAAAAGCACTGCTGGACCCAGCAAATTCACATTTGAAGAGTTCACCACCCTGTTAGTCAGAATAGAGGCCGTATTAAACTCCCGGCCAATCTCTGCTCTATCCCAAGACCCCACAGACTTCACAGCGCTTACGCCTGGCCACTTTTTACGAGGCGTCCCCCTCTTAGCACTCCCTGAAGTCGACCACAGCCATCTGTCCCTCCTNGCCGTATTAAACTCCCGGCCAATCTCTGCTCTATCCCAAGACCCCACAGACTTCACAGCGCTTACGTCTGGCCACTTTTTACGAGGCACCCCCCTCTTAGCACTCCCTGAAGTCGACCTCAGCCATATGTCCCTCCTTAATAGGTGGGAAAAGTTACATCACGAGTTTAGTCGAAGGTGGAAAGAGGATTATATCAAGGATTTACAGAAGAGATATAGATGGAAAAAACCCAGGCAGAACCGAAAGTCGGTGACTGCGTTCTTATTGTTGACAATACTTTACCTCCCACTGAATGGCGTCTAGGCCGCATCGAAAGGTCACATCCCGGCAAAGACGGACATGTTCGAGTTGTCGATATACGCACTCAATCTGGCACCCTTACTCGCCCCTTTGTCAAAATATGCCCGTTACTAATTGGTGACCCCCCCCTCTGATTTCTCCAAATTAGCACTTGTTAAAGCCTTTAAGCACTTTCATGATAACAGATTCTCTTATCTCAAATGAATTTAAATCTCTGTGTATCTGAATAAAATATTCTAATCTCACGTTTCTTCAACTGTCTTGTAGACTCCCCACTGAAAATCGTATTTCACCGGCTTACTTACAGATGGAGAACGGCAACTCTAATGGCGTCCCGAAACCTGCGCCACGAAGCAACAATGGTGGCCCGACACTTACACCGCGCAGTAGCAGCAGCATTCCTGCACCCAAACCGCGAGCTAGCAGCGGTGGTCCAACCCCGGCACCCCGTATTGTACAAAAACCGCAGCAAGAGGCCATGGTTGTTGATTCGGTTCCTGACACTCAGCCCGATGACGAAGGAGCGGACTATCAGCGATGCCGTTTGTGCGCACGTCATCATGCCCTGCGCGTATGCCACGTATTTCGCGCAATGCAGCCAGCGCAACGCTATCTGATCGCTCGTGCACACCACTTCTGTACCAACTGTCTT
>NW_016218145.1:0-185 GCF_001687245.7 Rhagoletis zephyria | reverse complement strand
GAAGGAGCGGACTATCAGCGATGCCGTTTGTGCGCCCGTCACCATGCCCTGCGCACATGCCACGTATTTCGCGCAATGCAGCCAGCGCAACGCTATCTGGTCGCTCGTGCACACCACTTCTGTACCAACTGTCTTCCGCTATCACATCACAGCAGTGAATGTCCATCCGCTGGCGTATGCAAGCT
>NW_016218143.1:0-1594 GCF_001687245.7 Rhagoletis zephyria | reverse complement strand
A
Organism: Rhagoletis zephyria; assembly: GCF_001687245.7. Lineage (NCBI taxonomy): Eukaryota > Metazoa > Arthropoda > Insecta > Diptera > Tephritidae > Rhagoletis > Rhagoletis zephyria. The sequence continues at coordinate 1,593 of NW_016218143.1, read as the reverse complement.
AGACATTTCTTTTTCGACAAATGTTAAAAATTCTTACTTATTTTTTTTCCTAAATGACAGCTTCTATAACTTCATACCACAGCACCATAATATAAAATTAAGGAGCAAATTATTTAAAGCCGCTATACGCACCATCTTACAAGCAAAAAATAAAAAAGGTCGCCGNTCGGCTTTTTCATTTTTTTTTGGTGACAGCTACATTCGCAAATAATTTTTTTTTAAATACCTACTACTTCTACTGATATAATAAAAATACTTCGTTAGCAAATGAAAAAAATGGAAAAAATTCAAACTCTAACAGGGAAATAATTAAAAAATAAGAGTTTCTGTGTAAATGTTTTGCACTTAGTTAAAGCCTGTTCATTTAGAAAAAAATTAAGCTACCAACGAAGAAAATCGATGGATAAATAAGAAAGTAATGATTGGTCACATGAAAATGCGCAAGGATGTTGTGTATAAAATATGAACAGAAAAGTGTGTTACTCATACGCCACGTGTACCTGAGTAGGTTGAGTGTTTGCATTGAAAGCAAGATATGTCAGAAATTATTAATTAATTTCTCAGCAACTATCAGGGCTAGCAAACAGTGATGTGTATACGCTTTATGGAGTCTTTTATTAGCTTTCGTTTTCCGTATCCCGTATTACGATTATTCAATTCGTTCGTAAGGCATACGTGATTAAATCAATAACGGTAAATTGCAACTGTTTCAAACAGTTATCTATAAAAAAAAAAATCTACATAGAAATTGGATAGTGGCATCTTTAGAACATTTTTGCTGTAACCCAGTGTAATTAGCCGATTCAAATATGTTTTCCAAAAAAATCACCTCACATAATAGAAGGGCTTAATCTTACAATGTCTACATAAAAATGTTTAAACATTTTATCAAAATAAAGAGTTTTCAAATCGGTCCAACTTAGCTAAATTTTAGTATTTTTTCAAAATATATTGGCAGAAGTCTTAAATTATAATACATATTTATGTACATTTTATAATTCCGATGGAAAAACAGTAAGTTTTTTCGTGAGGCAACCTAATGTAAATATACTTACATATATACATTCACGTTTTTCACAGGATGATTGCTGCAATTGCTCATGCACTAATTAAGTGCAGTAAACCAACAACAACAAAAAGAAACAAGCAACAATGGGCAATGCTAAGACTTAAACACAAAGTCAGAACTCCAAGTCAACGCTTTGAAATTTTACAAAATACGTAAGTATTCACTTTAACCGGTTAAGTGCGCGAGTATGTAGTTATGTACGTACAAGTACGCGTAAATTTTACGTCATAAAAGCGCAGGAATAATGGCGTTACGATCTACATACATATGTATGTTTGTATGTAAATATCGCCTTTTTTTCTGGAATAATCGCGTAACTCGAAAAACCAAGAGCTAGCGAAAAGCGGCTTACATTCTTTTAGTAAATTATTTTAATTTGCACAATAATAGATATGTATGTATGTATGTAACAAATAAAAAGAGTATAATTTTATAAATATGTGGTCCAGTAAATAAGGAAGATCCATGGGAATCTGAACTAGAGGTTTACGCCGACAGGCTTTGCGGCGGCGGCGTGTTCAACT
>NW_016218142.1:0-1594 GCF_001687245.7 Rhagoletis zephyria | reverse complement strand
AAAAATGCGTCGACTGACACCTTTGAATGATGGTTTTGGTTTTCAAAATTCGGTATGCAAGACATGCCCCACGGGTTCTCTATGGAGAAAATTCGTATTCTTATGCGTTTTGGCAAACCACCCTTAAGCTAAAAGATGAGTAATATGTTGCCACATTTCTAAGAAAATAAGGATTTTGTTAAAATCCTATAGAACTTCCGCTCTAGTATCCGACTAATTAGAACATTTAAGACAAAAAGAATGTAACATTAGAATCAAAAGAAAAATTATACAGCAAGTAAAATATTTACATCAATAAAAGTTTTGGGCAAGAGTTGCCACCTTTCTAAAAAATATTTTGTATAGAATTTGTAGTTTGATTGAAATTTTAAAATATCCGAGTTAAACGTATCTTATTAACGAGCACAATAGGACTAAGCATGCTTAAAAGAGTTGCCACTTTCAAATATATAAAATTTGTGAAAAAGCTTTTCAATATTGATATCAATCGTATGGTTTGAGATTAGGCTTATTTAAACCTGCAAGGCCACTTATTAAAAAAATAATTTGAGTTAAAAATGTTAATTAAGTACAATCTTACAGTACGAGTTATACACGAATCAAAATTAGGTGCTCTCTAAGTAAGCTCAAGTATTTTTAAAATAGAGTTGCCACCTACATACTTACATATCTAAAAGTTAAAATTATTTTAAAATAAACGAAAGTTAAACCCTATTTACTCCACTGGTAGCAAATGAGTGGTTTTATATTATTAAGTTTAAATCTGGATACTTTTTAAATGAGGTTGCTTCCTTTGATAAAAATAGTAAAAATAAATCGGTCATAAACCTGTCGTTAATATAAAATAATTCTAAATATTTATTAAAAAAACATGATATTTTAAAAGTATTTTCGATGGGAGTTGCCACTTATTAAAAAAGAATATTTTGGGCTAAATAAGTTATTTAAATAAAATAATTGATATGAAATGAAAGTTACATGTTATAAAATAGTTTCAAACGAAAAGTTTTGAATAAAGCTTTCATTACACAATTTTTTCAAATGGCGTTGCCACCTGTCATTATAATAAAAAAAAATTAAATTATTTGATTTTTTATAATACTGTACTAAAATTCACTTTCTAAGGGTAATGACTAAATATAATACTTGTTGAAATATTGTGCTTTGAAAGAGGCTTGCCACCTATATAAAAAATAAAATTAATTATTTAACTATATTGAAGATAATAACTTTAATCCAGAAATATATTTTGAATAGCTCCCACTAAAAAAAATTTAGTATACATTTTTATTATCGAAATGTATGCTACTGTCAGTCCAGGTTGGAACATGTTTTAGATGTACGTAAGACATGCCCGCTACACTTGCCATCATCCAAGCTTTAACTTTGTTCTTTCTAAACATCTTCAAAGCAACTTAAACCAAAAATTTAATTATAGTCTCTTAGCCAAGTGTTCAACTTGACCCTACCAACATTTTCTCATACTTTATTATGACCTCTGTATTGCTGCAACTTTATATGTGTAGCGCGTTGTCGCAACAGCTTCAAACACATGTTTTAGTTACCGCACATCTTCTAAATTCAAGGTCAAGGT
>NW_016218141.1:515-1594 GCF_001687245.7 Rhagoletis zephyria | reverse complement strand
ACTAGCGCCTCCGGCCAGTGCATAAAGCATTTCCCTCTCCTACGAACAATAAAAAAAAAAAAAAAAAATTATAATAATGGTAAGGGCTACGCTCAGGGCCTTACCGGGGTCACACTGGGCGGATCGTGAACGGCCTACTTCGGTGGGTTAGCTGCGAATAACCAATAAGCAGTCCCAGACCAAGAGCGGCAGGAGCCGAGAACCTGATTTAAAAGATCAGAAATGCTTGATGAATCNGGTAAGGGCTAAGCTCAGGACCTTACCGGGGTCACACAGGGCGGATCGTGAACGGCCTACTCCGATAGGTTAGCTGCGAATAACCAATAAGCAGTCCCAGACCAAGAGCGGCAGGAGCCGAGAACCTGATTTAAAAGATCAGAAATGCTTGATGAATCTCCTATGTTCGGGCGAACAGATGCCGCCTCTCCCTAAAAGCATCCCAGGATTGAGACCAGTTAGATCCTGTTCTTGGCATACTGGAACATGTATACGATTAATTCGACATTGGGCTGGCGAGAGCAGTATTCCACCACTGTAGTATGTGAGGGTGACACCTCACAGAAATGGCTAGTGGGCTAATGCTGCAATCGCCTCCGTCTCGTTAAAACCCTGGCAGGTCTTCAAGTACGTTCAATACACGTCGCCATTTAGTTGGCCGCACAGGTCCAGTTGAGATTTACTCCTGGTTTTGCGCTGTCTTGGCTCTGAACACAATATCCCATAAGGACTTGTGTCAACCCTCGCGATGGCCTGCTCCTTTGAGAGAAGGGAACTTCGGGACACTTAAAGCGACTGTGCTACGTGTGGAGATAGCGGCTTGAAGCGGAGACCCAATAGAACTGACATGATTAAACAAATAAAAAAAACAAATGTAATAGGTGTAGATGCTCCCGAGAAAGAATGCAGCGCATTTAGAAAGAGCAGTAGAGTTGTGCGCTCCCCGCCACAAACTCCTCTGCAGGCAGAAGCCGGCACCACGAGCACGGAGAAAGCCGTCGACGTGGTGCAGAAGGGTACACCTCTGTAAACGACAACTCCCGGCAGCCGGGATGGTGGTCATCAAACCCCAGCTGCTGCAA
>NW_016218141.1:0-140 GCF_001687245.7 Rhagoletis zephyria | reverse complement strand
AATCAATGGAAAACGGTTGGAAAAAGCAGAAAGCCCAAGGCAGGGCCAGCGCCAGGTGAACCCTTGGTCAATACGGGCGAGGCGACCAGCCCCAAAAAAAAGAAGAGGGTGAGAAAAAAGAAGAGTCTCGCCAAACTAAT
>NW_016218140.1:0-1594 GCF_001687245.7 Rhagoletis zephyria | reverse complement strand
TACATAGCATACGAATTTACATTTACATACATACATATTTGCCATGCCAAGTACATATGGTTTGTACTCTCTTAAATGAACAGCACTGTATTTTGGCAGTTTTTGTTAGTCCTTAGCATTCGGTTCCTTTTTGATAGCAAAAAGCACCCCGGCAACTAGCGTTTTTATTCAAACGAAAATTTTTGCCGCAACCACAAAAGTAATTTTATTAGTCTGCATGCACACACGAAATTCCAAGCGTCGTTGTTATGAAAATAGAAAAGGTACTGTGAGTTTTTACCAGCCTTTACGGTGCTAAGTTTTTGTATAATTCTTATACCATAAGGAGAGCTTTAAAGTTTCTAAAGCTTTTTTTTAAATACTTCATAAAATAAAGGTTACTTTTTGAAACTTCCTAATACTGCGTTCACACTAAGTAGACAAAATATTTAGTTTTTCAAATTTTATATTTATTTTCTAGAATTAAATTAAACAGCATTTCCAAAATCTATTGTGCGTTATATATTTGAATTTTTTTAATTATAAGGATCTGGCTCGCATTACGTTACATTGAGTGGATGAATTTTTTTTTTTCTTATAAATTTTCATTCGAAAAAGTGAATTGAAATTTTTATTTTTAAATCTTCCAATACTGCATTAACACTTAGATCAAAGCATGGCATTCGATTTTTAAGAATCACAAAGTTTTTTTTAAGATTTTTTTCTAACTGCCGGATTTAAATGATATTTTTACACACAGTGGATTACAATTTATTCTTAAATACCTATGTTTACACCTAATGAATTAAAATCTTTTTTTAAGTACATTTGTGCTATATAGACAGATTGGTTTCACTTTTTTAACTATCTATTAATCTGTTTATTTTTTAAATCTTTTTATACTACGTAAAATTGGTTTTCGTCAGCTTGGTATTCTTTCGAATTTTTTGTTTTTGTTTTTAATCATATTTTTGCACAACCTGAGTTAAAATATATTCTTTAATTAATTTTCACATGACAATTTTTTGAAGAATCTGTTTTAAGATTTTTTTGAAAAACTTACTACGCTAAAGGGTTGCAAATTATTTTTAAAAATATGTATAAAAAGAAAATTATTTTATTTAATAAATTTATTTTGTATACATATTTTTAAAAACTAACTTCAATATTTTACTTTTACACATGGCGGATTACAAATTACTTATGGCACGTTTTCACATAGCAGCTGTTTTTCAAAATCCGTTAATTTTAGGTTCAATGTTTAAGATTTGGTTATTTTTTTGGTCGTTGGCTGAAAATTAATAATTTTATATGTGATTTCAAGAGACTCAAAATACTTTTGTAAGAAAGTTGATATTCTGTTTTGAGTAATAAAAAGTACATTTAATAAAGTTAAAAAAAAACATATTTTTGCTGAACATATATATCAAAAAACAATTTTATCTTCAGAAAAATCTTTTATGCTAGTATTTTCATATGAATTTGAATTTTTAGTAATTTTGGGGTTACATTAAAAAACATTTCTAACTCTTATTAAATTTTTTTATATAAATTTGGCATGCGGAGTTTCCAATATGAATTGAAATAGCAACGAATTTGTGCGATTTAAAAACAC
>NW_016218139.1:0-1594 GCF_001687245.7 Rhagoletis zephyria | reverse complement strand
TTTACACTGAATACCTGCATACAAATATGCACTTCGAAGCGTGAAGAAAAAAAAGCAATAAAAATAAAGAAAATAATGCAGGTTGGAGCAAATACACAATAAGCATTTAACAACTTAACAAACAAAAAAAAAAGAAAATGTTAATTTGTAAATACGTCGAACCGAAAATGACTATACTTAAATTTCACGGAGAACATTTTGCAGTTATCAGTGCAAAAGTGCACCAAAAAGTATTTTTTGAAATACCTTTTTTTTATATTCTATTAATTTACATTTAGATACACCCCTCAAAGCCAAATTAAAAGAAAACATGAGGTTTACTTATACTTTTAGTGTAAACTTTAAAATCATTTTCTCTTTGTTAATTGTTGACGTTTTTTTTGCATCATTTATAAAATTGCTAATTTGCCATTTAGCGCCTTTTGCCTTGCTGACGATGATATAAATAAATATAGATACATATGTATGTAAATAGATAACACATGATATGTTTAAAAATAAAACCTCGAAAAATTCACTGAACTCATTAAGCCTACCGGCGCAGCCGTTGCACTTCGCGGAAGTATTTTAAATAAAATTAAAAAGTTTATTAAAAATTCAATTATACCGTTAAGCACTAGGCACTAGGTAATTATTAAATACGACCTTTGCATAGTCTTTTCATGGTACAGTAAGACCTCGCTAATCGTGGCGAATAATTACACTCCGCTATCTGGGTTAAATATTTTTAATAATAGATTAAATTGAGTGAAAATTTAAATTTGAAGCTTTTGGTACTCCGCTTTTTTAAAAGTTAGTATTAACTAATTCATGCTATTTTGCTAGAGTCCATCTACAAAATACCGTGATAAAGGCCCATTGTATTTTGGAAGAAAAAAATACCCGAAGTAAATGCAAAAACGAACAAATTTGAAAGCGTAGTAAAAAACCATGTTTTCGGAGCAATGTTCGGACTGTAAAACCATTTTTAGTAGTAGATAATCTGAAAAAATTTGGTAGATTTTAAAATAATGTAGTAGATTTACATACATATATATTTATATGCTTGTATGCAGTAAAAATTTCTTTTTATTTATTCTGTGGATATTTTTGATGTTGTTCGTATGTGAATTGAATATTTACGAAAACAACATACGAAAAATCAAGTAGATGAGCCAGACAATTAAATTTGTAAATTATGTTAAATCTATTCTGTGTATTTACTTGAGAATCTAGATATCTTAAATCTCAAACGCTTTTTAAAAAAATTACAATTCAAAACATTTTCCACATTTTTATTTAATTTTATTGAATAAGGTTTTGCCTTCGTTCATTTGCCATCGTTTGTATAATGTGCTTGATTTTAAGCTTACTGTAGTAGATGTGTGGAAATCAGATTTGAAAAAAATTTGGTAGATCTAACACAATTGTAGTATAGTCCGAACACGGTTACTGTCAATTCGTAGTTATGCTTCGAAAACTTTAGTACAAATGACTGGATATTGAAATTATTAAATGTGCGGTGTAGCGAAGTCTTACTGTATTTGCAAATGACAAATCTGTTGATGGTCAAAAATATTTTATAGTTCAAAATATCGTTTGTATTTTAGTATGG
>NW_016218138.1:0-1594 GCF_001687245.7 Rhagoletis zephyria | reverse complement strand
AATAGTTTTTCTCGATACATGGATCGGCTTCTTTACGTCTGCTTCGTATACTTATTGTTTGGCCACCTGAGTAATTTTGGCCGAGTCAAATAAAGCGCGCCAGTGGTTTCTATTTTCAGCCATTTTACTTTTATGGAAAATGTTTACTTCTTTGTAAAGCTCCTTGTTCCCAATAAAAATTTGGGTTGGAGGTTAAGTGGAGATCAAATACATATTGCAATTTCCTACCCTGATTTTCAAGTGTATGTTCTTCAATTAGAGCACCAACCCCAACTCATTTTCAAACCAAAGGGCACCTTTTTGGTGTGCCAAATAATCTGAGTTCTCCACTTGAGAAAAGCTTGGATATCAATTTGAATTCAAACTTTATTCAAATTTTAATCAAACTTTGAAAACAGTGTTTTGAGAAAAATGGTGTACATCCACTGAAGAATTAAGAATTTCTCAAAGATTGGTAAAAAGATTGCTTTGTGCATATTGGGTATATAGGTGCATTAATGCACATATGTATATGTGAAGTAATTTGTAATTTTTTTTTAGAAATCTGCAAAATGCACATACATAGACATACATATGTAAGTATGTACATATGTCCCTACTTTTACGTACACTTTGCAGTTTTCTTCAAAAAGAAATCTAGAAATTACTTCAATTCTCTTTGGTCGATTTCTAATAAGTGCCTTAACTTAAATTTCTTAGGAAGAAAAATATTTATAATTTTTCAAAAGTTATTTGTATAAACGAAAAAAATCAATTGGACATTTAAAGAAAAATGTTCAGCTTAATACTTTTTTTTTAAACCATACAAACTTTCGTAAAAATTAAAAAAAAAATTAAGTATATTTATTGAAAACTTTTTTAACAAAACTTTCTTTTATTCTAAATTTCTGAAACTTATTTAGCCTTGGAAAAATCAGATTGCCTACTTTTACAAATACCGTGAGAAAAGAAATTTTGAACTTTTCGTTAAAAATGCTTTCAGTAAATATACTAAATTATTATTTTTTTTTTTTGAATTTGCACGTTAATTTTTATGGTTTTCAAAAATTTTGATAAAGTTGAAATTTTTTATTTACATGTCCAATTAACTTTTTTCCTTTATACGAGTAACTCTTGTATTTTTGAAATCTGAGATTAAGAAAAATTTCCTTTAATATTTTTGGAAAAGAAAATTTCAATAATGTAATTTTCTTCATTAATTTGTTTCTTTTTAAAGACTGCGACGATTTTTTTAGAAAGTGCTTTTATTTTGAAAACATATTTTTTATTTATTTGCACGGTATTTGACTTCTTTACAAAATATTAATTACTTTAAAAATGTTTGATCGAATTTTGTAAATACTTATATATGAAAAATTGATTCGCGCAGCTTTTTACCTTCAAAACTTTTAAAATTTTTACACTTAACGAAATCACCGTTTATTCCAAAAAATTTAATTTTGTCTTTCCACAGTGCAAAATATGTTTGATGGTACACAAGGTTAAAAAAGGGCATGGTTTTGCCTACGTATCCTACGTAACCATCTGATTTTCCGTTCAAAAATCTCGCCTGACAAACTTCGAAGGGCAGAGAACGTGCCTGTTTTGCCTTACA
>NW_016218137.1:0-1594 GCF_001687245.7 Rhagoletis zephyria | reverse complement strand
AAAAATGTCGCTTACGTTATTTTGGCGGTTAGGGCTCGATATATGTGTATATATTTTTTTAAGTAGATTTTTTTGCTAAAAATTACTCGTTCTAGATTTGGTTTCTCTTACTTTTTTCATTAGCCATCGGAAGATCTGTGTAACTTTCACTGTGTTATTGGTGTATGGTGTGTAAACCGTTAATCAGCATTTTCGCCATATAAATATATTTGATTATGGATATGAAAGCGATATGATTTAAACCGTTTCAAATGGCTGCGAAATAAACACATATTACCTTTTTAAAAATAAAATTTTCGCACTCATCCTCGTAAAAACCTATTAATCACATTTTTCTCTTAATCATTTGATCTTTTCCCACCGACCTTCTATGTGTGTATAAGCAATATTACAAAAAATTCGCATTAGGCCATCATCTCAATCTGGCAACGTGCCAATATTGGCCGCACACATGATCATCCAAATCGGCGACAAAAGCGACTACATGAAAAACAACATCAACGAAAATTACACACTTGTAGCGGCGCACAGTGGTCTGAATCTCAAAACTGGGAGGAATTTTTTAAATTTCATTTCATTTCATTTTCATTTCATACTCAGCAACCTCAAAAATACGTAGAAACCAAGTGGAGTTAAATTGTGTCAAAACGTATTTGAGCAAATAGTTTTGCCCGCGTAGATTTGGATTTCAGACCACTGTGCGGCGGTGCATAAGTACACGCAATATTATTGTAGCAATAACAACGCGACTTTTTTTTTGCATATTGTCCCCGTGGTCGTCACCACTACGGTTGTTGTTGTATTTTTGGCTTCTACAGCTGCTGCCGTGGTCGAATGTTTTCATTGCTGTTTTTAATGATGCGAGTTGTAATGACAATTTTAATGATAGCAAGCAGGCAAACCGCCCAGACAACCTAGAGAAAGATACTTACATACATACATGTGAATGTATGAAGGCGGGTCGAGAGTTGTGTGGCCACAACAGTGGCGGAAGCGGCGGTGGCAATAATAGCAACAAGCATGCTTGTGTCTGCCGCATTGGCTGAGAGACGGCCTTCTGCTGCAGCAATTGTCCGCCCGGCGCTTGTTTCGGCGTAATAGCTTGCGATTTTCATTGTCATTTTACTCTGCTCGGTTTTCATGTGGGGTTCCTTAGTTTTGTATCTTGCCAAAGCTAACACATTTCTCGCATATTTTCTTAGAGACCTCTGGCTTTTACTAATGTTTTTGCTTTACTTATTTTTAATTATTTGTGTTATTTTAAATTTTATTTGCCTACAGTTTAGATTTCCGCAGTGCTTTCTGTTGGACGTCTAGATAATTTTTATTTACTTGTGTTCTTCATGAGTTTTCAAGTTGCCTTAGCTTGCGCATAATTGTAGCGTTATTGTGTCAACAAGCGTTAAGAATTTTAAGTTAATGGTAAATTTTTTTTAGGGTGGTTTAGATTAGATACAAATGTATATCAGTAACCATATCTCATCGATATCGACAATTAAACAAGAATGATAGAATACAAGACTGCGTCAATCGAGCTGAGCTGAAAGCAACTGGATGTGACGTCATAATAGTGAGAGAATGAGAGAGTGAAGAA
>NW_016218136.1:1183-1594 GCF_001687245.7 Rhagoletis zephyria | reverse complement strand
CTTTCTCGCCACTGCATTACCGATTACTGGCGATGTGCTGCTGCTGCTGCTGCCTCCGCTAAGGTTCATAGCCCTTTGCTGCAGCGGCTTCTGTGAGTCGACGACTTTGGCTGCGGCTGCTGCTGCTGTCTTTGGCGAACACTCGCGTGAGAGGAGGAGAAGTTGCGAGGCGCCCTGTCGCCAGTGCCACCACTTTCGCTGAACAGAATTGATTGCAAACGCAAATTTGGGTGCTTCTTATTCCTCATTCCTTATTCTTCCCCTTATTCCTCATTTCTAATTACCGTCGAGAATCATTTCATTTTATGCCTGCTTTCTCCTCTCCTCTCCTATTATTGTTATTGCATTTCCCTAGTTTGTTTTGGGTGCTTCCAGTGCGCCAGTGAAACTTTCTCTCTCTCTCTCTCTCTC
>NW_016218136.1:0-1125 GCF_001687245.7 Rhagoletis zephyria | reverse complement strand
GGAAATGCGATTTTAGCGGTTCTCTTGATCTTTTTCCTCTTTCTTGGTGTCGATCTGGTTAGCATATCTTACTTTTTTTTCTATGTCTGTCTCTGTCTAGGCCTGTTGTCGCCGTAGGTTCTGCTGCTGCTGCTGCTGCTCGAGTCGGCGGTGGCCTTTTCATTTGTTCAAATATTCAATAAGGTCGAATAGAGCAGAGTCATGTTTTGCAGAGTTTGTGTGTGTGTGGGCTTTAAAATATTCTGCTCTGCACAGAAGAGAGCAAAGAAAAGTGCAATATTCTTACAAAGTAGACGCCTTGTGCTTTTAGCGCGAATTTGGCAAATTAAATTGGCAAAGTAGGTCTTCTACTTTTGTACAGTTTCAAATGTCAGAGGGGAACTACTGAAGTGCTGACTCTAGTGGCTACAATTTTTAAAAGGGAAGTTTTAATTACCTGATTGAGTTTGATGTGTTGAGAGTTGTGGAATGTGTGTGTGTGTTGTTTGATGATCGGCGACGGTGCCGGGGAGGGAGAAAAAGAGAGAGAGAGAGAGTTGATACTGAGGAGGAAGCTGAGGATACTGTTTACAGGAAGCTGAATAGAGCGAACAGGAGGAAGAGGAATCACAGGAAGAGGAGAGAATCGGTGGGAATAATTGGTGAGAACTTCAAAAACACTTCAGGTGAGATGATACTGAAGAAAAGAATACGATGATGAGGGGATACTGCTGTTGAAGAACTGATTGGTCAGTAGTGACGTATGTCCGTTTCTTTGTTTGTTTGTTTGTCTAAGTAGTAAGAAGTAGTAGCTATTTAATAACTGGAGTGGACGGTCAAGTTGAGAAGACGTTGAAGTTGAAGTTGAGGGTTCAAGTGTGTGTCTGTCTGCTGCGCGGCTGTTGACTTGCTGCTGCTGTCTGCTGTCTGCCACCGACCTCTTGACAGAACACCGGCTGTGATAAGACTGACTGAGGGTGGTGAAGAGGTTGCCGCTGATGGTGAACGCAGGGATCAGTGCACTCACACACTGCCTGTGCCAGCACAGAGAGAGGTACTCAGCAGAGAGAGTGTGTGCTGCAGCCGCTGCCTCGCCTCGATCAAGACTGTGCCTCGACGACGACGACGGGCGCCGACGCCTGAGCA
>NW_016218135.1:0-1594 GCF_001687245.7 Rhagoletis zephyria | reverse complement strand
TGGACATCATTACCACGTTCCACATGTATTTCCATTACCGGTTTCTGAGTGGTGCGCGGTGCCAGATTTTTGCTCAACTCTGCAAAAATAAATAATAATAAATGATAATTATATATGTAAGCAATGTACATTAGGGCGGCGCAAAAGTAAAGTCGGTATATTAGTGCTTTTACCTCCCAGGAAAAAGTATACCACTATTATTTTTTGGTGACGTGCAAATTAATGAATGCTTATTATTGTTGCTATTAAAATGCGTATTAACATCTTTGTTTAAAGGTGTAGGTTTGAATGGTTAATGATATTTTCGATGAAATTAAAACACTTTCATTTTATGAATCTAAGTATAAATAACAAAATTTATTTTTGTAACATTACACCCTTCACTTTTAGAGGGCGAATCAATTCCAAAGTGCCTTAATGTCAATTGACATTATTTCACTTTTCCATTATGTATTAATGTCAGTGACATTAATTCACTTTTCCATTGTATGGACATTAACTCCACTGACATTATTGCACGTCCCTTATTTTTTAAATAAAAAAGTTTTAGACCTCGGTCAAAGTGCGCAAAGTTTACCATGTCTTTTATATGGGGAAAAACTAATTTTGTAGAAATGCTCCTGAAGAGAAACAAAGTTTGCCGATCAAAATATTGATCTTCAAGCATTTTATACCATTTCTACGAAATTAGTTTTTTCCCCCATATAAACGGCATGGAAAAATTTGAACGCTTTGAACGACCTCCTTTGATTAAGAAAAAATGTATTTTTTTTTCAATATAGAACAATCCTAGAGGGTGAGAGCACACAAAATCTCACTTTACTTTGTTTGGACCACCCTAATGTGGATATGTGGGTACACAAATGTGTAAGGCTAGAGAGTACATATTTCAGTAAGCATATAAGTAAAATAGCTTTGTTATAAGTGCATACGTATGTATGTATGTACATATGTATGCATATTATTTGTGTGTACAAGTATATTCATGCTAATATTTGCTTGCTAGTGGGCAAATTTGAATATCTTTTAGATAATTTGTGCTTTTAGAAAGGAACGTATCAAGTATGTCCGTACATATGAAAATATATTTTTGTGCACATTCTATACATACAAATTTGTCTTATGAATAATATTTTATTTGCATACCTTTCACCTGCAACATTATAGCATCGCTGCGCTGCTTCTCTCCGTTTAGTGTATTAGTAACGAGGCAGGAAAATTTAACCAAACTATCTTCAGTACGCACAGAGCGTATGTAGAGGTCACCATAGGAGGAGAGCACCACATAGCGTCCAGCTGCAAAAGTGAAAATANTATGTACATATGTATGTATATGTAAATATGTACATCTTTCTTTGTTATCTTCTGCTGTATTTTAATGAGGGCAAATGTTAATAAAACTAAAAATGTCGAATTCTTGCAATAGATGTTTTATGTGATATTTTAGATTTTGAAACTAAGGAGACAAAGTGGGAAGTCATTTATTTAATATTATTATTAAAGGAAGGTCGCATTTTTTCTTAGATGAAGACTTAGACTTAACAATGCGCTAGTTAACGACGCTAACCTAAACACTAGATACATACACATATAC
>NW_016218134.1:0-1594 GCF_001687245.7 Rhagoletis zephyria | reverse complement strand
TTTTATAATTTCATAGTTTTAAACGGCCTAAATACATTAACTCGCTTAATAAATATAAAGCTATAACAAAATGACCACAGAAATAAAATACAACATAATTAAATAATTGTTCATATTTCTATAAAAACGTGTGCTGAAACCCGCGGGTATAAGCTAGTTATTTAATTAGTTAAATGAGTTTTAAAAGATGGGTAGCAGTCGAAATTAAAGGTCTCATGTCCCACCTATATTTAGGAAAATATTGGTCACATGTTAAAAAATCCAATTTCAACTTGAATTGCGACCATTAGGTAATTGAAATTTGTATCACACTATGGGTATAACATCAAAGAGGTTTATGGTTTAGATAATTTTTGAGGTATTTGAAGAGGGTTTCCACTGCTTAAAAAATTTTAATTCTTATTATTTAATAAGTTAAATGAATTATTGAACGGTGTGTATTAATCGAAATGGAGTTGGAAAGGTTTTATTTCAAAACCATATTTAGGAAGGTTGCCACGAATTTTAAAAATGAAATTCAACTGAAGTCGTAAGTTAAGTAAAATATGTATCCCAATGTCAGACGAAAGATATTTAAGAAGATTTAGTTTGAACATACTCTTTAAATGGATTGTCACCTGTTCGAAAGGTCGAATTTTGTTAACTTATTCTCAAGCTATGAATGTGAAAAACGTATTTAAGTATGAGTGTCAAACGAATGAGTTTTAGGAAAGCTTTAATGTGAAAATACATTTAATTGGGGTTGCCAACTGGTTGAAAAGTCGTATCTATCTTATTTATTTATTTAATGTAATTTTATAAAACGCTTAAATAACAATAACAATTATATATATATATGTATATATTTATAAATAACTAAAATAGCTTATACATATGTTATTTACCTACAATTTTATTTATGTATTTATTAAGACATTTTCTTTACTCTTCCTATCAAAATATATGAACATTTGAAATCATAACCTTAAACCGAACTTCACGCGGGCAAAGCTGAGGGTAAAAGCTAGTATGTATATATGTTCTTATGTACACAGAAGTACATATATACCACCTACAAGAATTAACGTCAAGCAAACTTTCTTATTTCTAGGCACGTTCCATTTGCCTAAGGCCACTCGATGTGCAAAAAATAGAAATTTTCTCTGATAACGTTTAGTTGAAAGCAGGCTCGTATGTACAATCATCTTAATTGATAGTACTTAAACGAACATAAGTACCGACATACGTACGTACATTTGCAGGGACGGATACAGAATTTTTGTTGGGAGGGGCCAAGGTGTAAATTTGTCAAATAAGGTTAGATTAACTTGACATCGAAACCGATTCACCAATGTGTGACCTGTCGAATTTCGAGTTGGAAGTATCCAACTTGTTTGAATCCTAATTTATTTCCAATACAAATAGATATGTACATAGAGCTTCGAATAAATTTTACGATGTATGAAGTGCAAATTGTTAGATCAAACTGTTTTTCGTAAAGTGGTAAGCAGTGCGCGCTACCTCTCCGCGGGGCCCGAGTTCAAGCCCTAGTCAAGGCTACATCGCAAAAAAAATATAGAAAAAACGTTTTTTCTTAACAGCGGTCGCCCCTCGG
>NW_016218133.1:0-1594 GCF_001687245.7 Rhagoletis zephyria | reverse complement strand
AATTTTAAAGCTCTCACCCCCTACGATTGTTCAATTCCGTTTTTTTTTTTATTTTAAAATAAAGAAATATTTAGAGGTAGCTCAAGAGTTAAAGTCTTTCACGTATTTTAATGATATAGAATTCTTGAAAATCAATATTTTTTGGTCGGAAAACCGTGTATGCTTAGACTTCCAGTTATAATATTTGGATAGTGTTTATTTAACGATTTTTTAATTTTATTAAAAAAGTGCAATAGGGCGACCCCTAAAAATCGTTAGTATTAAAAACTGGTAATATACGAATAAAAAATCTTTAGTATTAAAAAATGGTAAAATAAACAATTGGGTATTGGGGGAAGTCTCCTGAAGAGGAACAGGGTTTTCCGATTAAAAAATATTGATTTTCAAGAATTCTTTACCCTTTCTACGAAAAATTGTTTTTTACCCATATCAAATACAAGGAAAACTTTGAGCGAGAAAAAACAAAGGATTTTTGGACCACCCTAATGCACATACTCACCGGACAATTTTCGTTACCGGCAATAAATTTATTGCCGTTAATATCGCCATCGTATTGATTTCTTATTACCAAACGTCCGCCGAAAGAAACTCGCCTGGTCGAGTCGTTTTCTTATTGCTTTATGATTACTACAAGTGATATTTGAAAAATAATTACTTGAAGCAGTTTTATTCTTCAATATAGTCGAAACTTGCTAAAATACATTTTTGCGATAATTTTTCAAGTTTTTTTTTCTCTTTGTTTTATTTGAAATATAACTGTATTAAAGAAATGTATTTTTGGCCACATAAATCTGGTCACCGTAACTATACGCAATCATCTAACACGTTTACTTGCCCGCCCTTAACTTAAAAGTCATATTATTTTAAAGTAAGTAAATATTGGCGTGGGAGATTTTTACAAAGTATTTCTTAAACACATATAAGAATATGACCCATTATTTTTTAAATCGGACGGATTTCGTAAAAAAAAATTATGTTGTGTCTTGAAAACCCCAATTTTTTTAAACATGTTTTTATAGAAAATTAAACAAGGATTACAATGGTGTAAGTTTAAATCTCTAATTTACAGGATTTTATTATGCAAATCATCTTCAAAAAGTTGAACCCATAAAAAAAATTTTAAGCCAATCGAAAGTGTGCCACCAAATTTGATGTCCGATATGAAAAAGAATGCTCATATCGCTTTCTTCATGTATAACAATTTTAGAATGGATTTCGAGTTTGTCAATAAAAATTGTAAAAGTGGAATTTTAGTTTCTCAAATTATAGTCATCACTGTATTTTTTTTTTATTTGGTGTTACACTAGCTTTATTACACTAGATTCGTTCGTTTTGGAAAGAATACCATTTTCACCGTGTAGTTTTAGCATTTTGAAGTATCTAAAATCATTAAAATTAAAAAATTGTAAAATTTCAAAAATTACAAAATAGCTCCGATAGAGCTAATTTAATTTTGTGGAACACTCTTGAAACTTCACAGATATGTTGTATTTGATGCCAACGCCTATTACCTCTAATATGAACATTCTATTTGAAAACTTCTTTATTACAAAAAAACAAGTAAGAAAGTCTAAGTTCGGGCGGAGCCGAACAT
>NW_016218132.1:0-1595 GCF_001687245.7 Rhagoletis zephyria | reverse complement strand
CTGCCAATGGCGTTCAACTGGAAAACAGTTCTGACTTTAGAATTGACTCATCTTCTCCTAAGCTTTCATTTTTGACCATTCACTACCTTCAACGTCAGCATGCAGGCACTTATGAGTGTCGAGCTGTGAACAATTTCGGTGAAGCTGATGTGACAAGGACAAGAATTAATGTGCAAGGTAATGTTGCTTTGAATGCTTTGATGTGCCGATAAAACGTGGCGCTAGGCTCTTTGTAGCATTTTAATATTTGTGTTTTTGAAGTTGCTAGCTTTTGGTTGCTGTTTATTCAGTCTTTTTTTGCACAATGACTGCACTTCAATTTTCTTTGTGCTTCTACTTATTTTCGGTGATTTTCGCAAGTCCACCAAAACTTCTTCCTTTCAATAATCACTATGATCTTACGGAAAACAACTCTTTTGCACTGACATGTAATCTACTGTCTGATGGTGGTCAGAGCACCACTTTTCAATGGACTGTCAATGGAGTTCAGTTAGAAGGCAATTCAGATTTCCGAATGGACTCCACTTCTTCCAAGTTTTCCTTTTTGACCATTCACAGTCTTCAACGACAGCATGCCGGCACTTATGAATGTCGAGCTGTGAACAGTTTTGGTGAAGCAGATGTGACGAAGACGAGAATTAACGTGCAAGGTAATGTGTTTGATATTTGCCCAAAATGTGGCGTAGGGCGTTCTTTTGATATTTTGTATTTTTCAATTTCTGCTTTTGCGTTTAGTTCTGTTTTCCATTTTTTCGTCGACTTACATAGTGTTCACAATGATTCTATTTGAATTGGTGACGTTTTTGTTTAGTTTTAGCTTTGTCGTTTCCACTTCAACTGATGCGCCTCGTCTAACTGAACTTGCAAAGGTTCAACGTCAGACTGTTGGCTCAACTTTTCTGCTAACTTGTAATCCTTGGAGCGGACCACCTCCTTTTAGCTACACCTTCTTTCATAATGGTGTCCAACTAAAGAGCGATTCTCGACTGACTGTTACCGAGTCAAAAGATTCCTTTGCTCAGTTGATGATCAAAAACTTGATCGCCTCCGATTCTGGCAACTACTCGTGCACTGTGCAGAATCGAGGCGGCAGTGATGCCAAGTGGACAGTGCTTCAAGTCAATGGTTTGTTCATACTTTTTGTGTTTTTGCTTGAAAGTTCACTCAAAATGTGGCGCTATGGCGTTCGTTTCAGTTCAGTAATTGTTTTTTTCCTGCTTGCATTTGTGCTTTTCTGTTTTAATTTTTAGTTTTTTCTCTGATTCAGTGTTTTCAAAATGGGTTCTTATGATTTAGTGATACATGTGCTTAGTTTTAGTCTTGTTTTTGCCTTCTCATCAGCCGAACCACCACGACTGAACAAAGCTGCCCTCACAAACATTACCACAGTTGAAGGCACTTTCCAAGTTTTCATGTGCAGCATCAATTCCGGCAATGTGCCAGTAAAGTTCACCTATCTCCTCAATGGCAATCCAATTGCTGAAGATTCTTCCGGCGTAAAGATTGAAAATGTAAACTCCAAAGTGTCCATGCTGACACTGCAACAGATTCGCCGTTCTGACGGTGGAGTTTACTCGTGTATTGCTAACAACCAC
>NW_016218131.1:0-1595 GCF_001687245.7 Rhagoletis zephyria | reverse complement strand
TTGGTGCGACTAAAATTTGTTCGACCACTGTATTTATGTTAATATTATATAAACATTTTTTATTCTTTGTTTGTTAACTAACTTTATAAAAGTTTGGTTTGGCTTATGAATACATAATAATAAAATAAACAGAAAGACCAGCAATATATCAAAATAGATACAATTTCGTTTTGTAAATAAAGAGTTATCTGAATGATATCTGGAGATGGGTGGAGAATGTTACGTAATTTCGGCAAAATTGGGTAATTCTCAAAAATGAGTTGGCTACCCTGATTAACATCCACCGTCTACATATAAAGGGCCCTACACACGCATTGATTTATCGGCCAACCAGTTGACGAACCGCTAGAAGTTGGTGGTAAATAAGCCGTGTGTAGGCAAGATGGCAACCCTATAAGAAAAGACTTTTTTTCTGACCTCTTCACTAACACACTAAAATATACACCAATACACAGAAAAACATTTGTAAAAATAACCGTAGGAAATACAATAAGTAGAAAAGAGACTTTTTAGCACTGCTGGTAAAATCGCCATGTGAGAAAGGGACGCATAGTCACATGTACACAAAAGAACTGGTCAGGTTTTTCATATTACCCCCGAATTTCTGATGAGGAAATTGCAGCATTATTGCATCAGCACTGACCGTCAGGTGACCGGTCATTTGCCAGTAAGATTTCTTGTAGGGAAACCTTCGTTAAGTTGTTCGTCAGGTTGGAGAAAAATCAAAAATTCTTGATTTTTGAGGCAGATTGGTGTGGTTTGTTTGAAGACAAGTTGGCAACCCAGAATGCGATTTAATTTTTTTAAAGGCGCGTTAAAAATGCGTATAATTTGTGAAAACGGGGGTGGTTGCAATAAAAAATACATAAAAATGAGAAACATTCCTAGCATAGCTTAAAAGCTTGCCAGTGCTGTTGTGTTGTTCACAGTTCAAAGGTTCTTACTCAAATGAAATCGTCCAACTGGTGCGTGTGTAGGGAATTTCGTTAAGTAGGTTGGTCAACTGGTTGGTCGATAAATCGATCCGTTTGTAGGGTCTTTTACGTAACACGCCCCACATAAATCCCCATTTCAAACTTCGTACAAAAATTATAAAAATGCAACAACGGTAGAAAATTGCACTGTTTTTTTTAATCAGCCTTATCATGAGCTTCATTTTCCCCGAACCGGGACATTTTTGGTTCCATGGTTTTACTATGGGGGATCACAAATTTTCGGGTGAATTTTTTTTCAGGCGAAACTCAGGATAAGGCAGAATATATATTTTTTTTTTGGGTGACGGTGCTAGGCATTTTATTCAATAGCTTAATCAAGTTGAAATTGGTACAATACAAAATTCACTCGTCCGTGAATTAAAAAAAAAAATAAATAAAATGGAAGAAAAAATGTCTGCGCAAAGTTTCCGCAAGTTGCTATATGCGGTTTTGTTCAGCATTTTGTATTCGTCATCTTGAATTTCTTTAATTTGACTATGGATTTGTAATGAGTGTCGTTGAAAACACCTGAAAACCGAATGTTGGCAAATAATTTGGAAATAGTGGTTGCTAAACTTTAGGTTTGTTCGTCGAAAATCCAGCAAGAATTATCCAACACTC
>NW_016218130.1:294-1595 GCF_001687245.7 Rhagoletis zephyria | reverse complement strand
TCAAGGACCAAGTATCCAAGAGAGCTATCTCCACCTCTTCTGCCAAGTGCAAAAAGGCGTTGCTTAACAGAAATTCCGCTAAGAAGATCTGAGCGAAACCGACGAAAGCCAAATTTCTTCATGGCGTAGCTATTCAATTGACGGAGAGGAATTGTTATATCTACTTTATTATTATATACTTGTTCATTTGGTATAAATTTGTAAACTTCATCTTGGAAATGTTTGTTCTAAAAAACTTTCTTGAAAATAATAATTGATAGACTGAATTCATGGAATAAGGATCTTTTACATCGATAGTTCACTAATCAGCTTAAAAGTTGTGCTTTTGCACAAGACGAATAGAATGCCTTCTGTTCCAATTGCGTATAGCACTGACACTAGTGAAAATTTCGATAATTTGAAACACATTCTGGAAGTAGTCAAATATAATGAACACCAGTGGCGCATTTGCTGCGACCTCAAAATAGTTTCATTGATTACAGGCTTAACAGCATCTGGTCGTCGAAAATATCCGTGTTTTTGTGCGATTGGGATTCACGATACGGAGAAGGTATTAAAGGAAGAAACCAGTACAAACAGCATAACTGGAATAGTCGCATTGGACGGAAATGGCCTAAATACAATAGGCTACATGAAAATGTTGTTGCCGTTGCTCCACATTAAACTTGGCATTGCTAAAAGTTTTTTGAAATGTATCGCAAAAAGACCTGCAGTTTCAACCGCTTAAAAGACATTTTCCCAAGACTAAGTAACGACATAATTCAGGAAGGGGGTTGTTAATGGTCCCGACATACGGAAACTAATGAGTCGTCAAGATTTTGACCAAGTTCTGACAGACCGAGAATTAAATGCATGGCTCGCATTGAAAGCAGTCATTAAAGGACTTTTGGGTAAAGAACGGCAATCTGTTGCAAACATGTTGGCAGCTTTCGATAAAATGGGGGTTAATATGTGGTACAAAATTCATCTCTTGCATCGGCATCTTGATCAACTCGCTCAACAGTTGCCAACTGAATCTGATGAGCAAGGCGAACGTTATCACCAAACTGCGCTTCCATTTGAAATAAGGTAACTATAGAGTGTGCATATTTTGAATTCCTAGATTTTTCTAATATCTTTGTCAGAGTGCACAATTTAAACATGTTAACGATTGAAAACTATTTTCGTTTCAGGTACAGAGGAAAGAAATCTCCAGATGCAATACTCGCTGAAATTTGATGATCCCAAGATATGAGAGAGAGCAGTGATCCACAGCCGCCTGCTACACGGCAACTGGCCAAATCATTAATTTAATTTATTTA
>NW_016218130.1:0-156 GCF_001687245.7 Rhagoletis zephyria | reverse complement strand
AATGTTTCTTCAAAACCAACACTGGAAAAATTGGTACATAAGAAATGAGAAGTAAATTAATATTAAGCTGGAAAACGCAAGTTTTGTATTATGATTGTTTTCTTTAAAAATGAAATTTATTGAAGAAACTGAGAAGCACATTATAGATCAAACAGA
>NW_016218129.1:0-1595 GCF_001687245.7 Rhagoletis zephyria | reverse complement strand
TCAACAAATTCGCCTCATATTTCGCCATTGAAAGGCATTGTGAAGTGTTTTTTCGTGTTCTTTCCATATCTCAAGTGTATATGGACAGAAATACACTCGAAGGTTTTCCCTTGTCTGTTGTTTGGACGAGAAATTAAACCATGGATCTACCAAGTTGTAGAAGGCACATTTAAGCACTCGACTACGGTGGCAAAAGCACTACTCAAATCCGAAAAAACCAGAACAAAAATACAATGAGGTATTAAAAAAAAGTTAAAATAAAACCAAACGCGAATTTTTCACTGATTTTTACTTCTTTTACTTTTCTCCTAAAAAAATTTGAAGTTATTTTGCTTTGCTAATTTCTAAATAAAAGCTATGTTTACTGCGGATAGTTTTATTGTAATTTTAGACATGACTTCATAACATCATAAGCATTTGCATTGTATGAAAAATATGTAAAACAAAACCGATTTATCCGGTTTTTTCTTAATTTCAAAATGGGGAACCGTTTTTTTCATATCGCTTTTTTGCAATTAACTCGAAACCCGGTTTTGGAAAAAGGCAAATAACACAGGCCAACAAAAACGATAGAATTTTTTATGCTGATTACAAATCCGTAAGTATAAAGTTTTCATCAGCTCAAAATTTTGAGAAAAACGAGGTCAAATGAGGCCTTCCACTTAAGCTAAGAATAATGTTAGAACTCATGATTCTATTCCTAAAATACCTTGACCCTAAGGTCACTTATAATCATTTATTGAACAGCAAAAACTTATTTTAGCAAAATTTAAATTTTTTTCAATATCACAATATGTATTCCAGTTTTTTTTTTTATTGTTCAACAAATCACTATAATTGATCATTGGATCAGGATCTGGATGAAGGGTTGGTATTTGAGAGATCGTAGTCGAGAATTCTAGCTTTAATTTAAGCCCAAGTTGAAGGTTCTATCACCTTTTGTCTCTTTGCTAGCGCTTTTCAAATGTTGAAAAAAACGCGATTTTTTTAACACGTTGGCCTCGTTTACTCAAAATGTCGACCTGATGGAAACTTTATACTTACGAATTCGTAATCAGCTAAAAAAAGTCTATCAAAAAAAACTTTAACATTTGCCTCACCAAAATCAGTGTCGTTTGTATCAAACCCGAGTATCTGAAGCAATTTTGTTTCCACACATAAATATCAGTACACATATACTGCTTTTTAGGATTATCATTATCGTTCTAAGGAATGGTATACAAACTTAACAATTGCTATTTTTACGGAAAATCAAGATAAATTTAATCATAGTTAATACAATGACGAGTAATCACTTAATTTGTTTTTAACTTTGTAGCACTTCAAACAGAAATGTTTTCAATTTGTTTAAAAATTTTCATTTGAATGAAATTTTATGACTATTTATAAATAATCTTTTGAATAATCGCTTCAAAGCTTC
This sequence comes from Rhagoletis zephyria, assembly GCF_001687245.7. Lineage (NCBI taxonomy): Eukaryota > Metazoa > Arthropoda > Insecta > Diptera > Tephritidae > Rhagoletis > Rhagoletis zephyria. The sequence continues at coordinate 175 of NW_016218129.1, read as the reverse complement.
AAAGAATTTCTTTCTTCTTTCGCTTTAAAACTTTAATGCTTAAGTTCCTAGAATAGAAGATTCATTGACATACATAAGTAGTTTTTGGATATAAACATATCTATGCACAAACTTACACACACACACAAAGAGTACCAAGATTGTAACCTATCTTCTTTGGCTTTCATTTTCGCTG
>NW_016218128.1:0-1595 GCF_001687245.7 Rhagoletis zephyria | reverse complement strand
GCTACCTTAATGCGGAACTCCGGGGATGCCAAACTAAATTGCAGCCTTGGAACAGCAGGTGTGTCTGATCTGGAAGATCAGACTTAGGTGGAGGGCAGTGTGGCGAATACTGCGGCAACGCGAAGCGAACGAGAAAATGGCAGAATGTTCGACGAAAGACCACGGTTGCCAACTTAGTGCTTTTCGCTCTCAATTTAGTTCTTTTCTTAATTCAAAACGCGGAAATTTTTGAGTTTAGTGCTTGGTGCGTTTTTTGGTGGTTCTTTTTTAGTTCGAAGACACCAAAACTGTAAATGTGAGACAAAAATGGAAATGAAATTTAGAGCAATTGGAAGTTTCGTAAGAAACTTTACAAAAATGGAAACAGAATCATGGTACAATGACAATTATAAGTGAAAGAGCATATGCTGGTCAAAAAAATATGTGGCAGCACTTTCAATCATGCCAGAATTACATACGGTAATTTGCCATTGCCTGCAAAAACGTCCATGTTGCTGGGAACAGGAATAGATCTTTAGACCTTTAATTTGGGCTGAATTTGTTATATCTTTTACGAATATGAAAAAAAGCACCAGCATCTCCTAACAGTAAAATGAATAACGAACCTTCGACCGCCGAACAAGAAATATTACATATATTAGTATTAACATTTTATTTTTAATATTTTTATTGAGCTTTGTACCGCGATTATTTATTAGGAAAAATGGAAAAAGCAACAAAGTCTAAGCGGTAGAAGTTACAGCAGCTATTTCGGAGATCACCACATCTCCTCATCAGACTTCTTTTTTCTAGACTTCAGCAGGGATCGAACCTGCGTAATCGATTTCAAAGTCAGAAACGTTAACCACTGAGCTATGTACACCCCGTAAACTCTTGTTGCTAATTAATTTTCCTTATTCAACCAACTACTATCAAGTGCAGCTGATTTGCCGCTATTTAAACTCGACAGCGTGGTTGTTGTTGTAAATTCTATACATCCATTTGCTTATTTGCTTTTTTGTATAGTTTCAGGCAGGCTCTTCCTAAACTATGTATTTGTCAATGTTATTGTGGCTTGTTAACATTTTATTTTTAATATTTTTATTGAGCTTTGTACCACGATTGTTTATTAGGAAAAATTGAAAAAGCAACAAAGTCTAAGCGGTAGAAGTTATAGCACTATTTCGGAGATCACCACATCTCCTCATCAGACTTCTTTTTTCTAGACTTCAGCAGGGATCGAACCTGCGAATTCGATGTTCAAAGTCAGAAGCGTTAACCACTGAGCTATGTACATCCCGTAAACTCTTGTTGCTAATTCATTTTCCTTATTCAACCAACTACTATCAAGTGCAGCTGATTTGCCGCTATTTAAACTTGACAGCGTAGTTGTTGTTGTAAATTCTATACATCCATTTTGCTTATTTGCTTTATTGTATAGTTTCAGGCAGGCTCTTCCTAAATTATGTATTTGTCAATGGTATTGTGGCTTATTAACATTTTATTTTTAATATTTTTATTGAGCATTGTATCACGAAAAGGCACTAGGTATTGCAAAAAAAGCAAAATAAGGCACTAAACAAAAAGACAGAAAATACGAAGAATAATCAAAAAAT
>NW_016218127.1:0-1595 GCF_001687245.7 Rhagoletis zephyria | reverse complement strand
CGATCTTTCATCTTTCTCCTGCTTTGGTCGCATTGTTTGCATTTTGGCTTTCTCTCTCGCTATTTCTCACCTTTCCCTTTCCCTCTTTGTTCCCCGGTAACTGTTTCGGCGACTTCTGTAGCAGACTTCTAGCAGTTAATCCAGTGCAAGTTTCTCTTCACTCTCTTTACTCGAGCTTTCTTTCGTCCAGCCGCACTTTTCACAGCCGCTCTTTCTTTAGCGCTGCTCTACTTTGAGATGAAGATTAAGACGAAGATGAAGACAGCAGTTTTAAGTTTGGTTGTCTAGCTTGCACTTTCACTTTTTGTTTTTTGTTTTTTCTCAGCATTGACTTTACATTCGTTTTCCTCTCTTGTCTCAATTACTGCGCAGCGGTACTCTGTGTTGTGTGTTGTCAACTGCTCTGTAAAACTGAAACACTGCGGTATTTACTGACCAGTACCACCACCGACATTACTAGATTCTCTCTGTTTAATATGTTCTTTATATTCCTTCAGGTTCAGCTGTCCTCCGCCCAGCCATCATAGTGGAAAACTAATTAGCTCTTTTCTGCTGGCTGGACACACACACACACACTTTTATTAATGGGCGCTTCACTTTTTGTTCATCGTTGTTTGNAGTGGAAAACTAATTAGCTCTTTTCTGCTGGCTGGACACACACACACACACTTTTATTAATGGGCGCTTCACTTTTTGTTCATCGTTGTTTGTTGTCATCAGTGTCAAGAATATCATTGTCGTCGTCGTCGCCGCCGAATGACGGCAGCAAAAGAGCTGGAAAAATTTCGACAGAACAGAAGAGGGGAGAACCACGACTCATCGTGCTCTTTTATTAGCCACCAGAACGTCCAGTGCGACTGGCTATAAATAACACACAGCGGAACCATAAAGGCGAAGTGACTAAAAGAGAGTGTTGTACATTGTAGTCAGTTTAATAGGAAGAAGAAGAAAAGCACGGGAAAGTTACCAGTGAGCTGACCGGTTAGCGATAGAGCGGTTATTCGTTTACTCTTGTCTTCTCTTTGTGCACAATGAGAAGAAAAGGACCACTAAAATTGGCCGCTGTATTTTAGTTCTGAGCTGTAAACGGAATGGCTCAGTTTCCCTTTTTATTCTTTTGAAGTTCAAAGGGGAATGTACGACTATTCGCACATTCGCTTTAGAGGAGGACCCGGGGAAAGCTTCTGAAGATTAGGAGAAAGGCCGAGCATTTTGTTTGTCGCTAGACACTTTGATTTCACTCTTTCTCTCTTTTAGAAGGGAAAAATAGTAATTTTAATGNAGAAAGACTGAGCATTTTGTTTGTCGCTAGACACTTTGATTTCACTCTTTCTCTCTATTAGAAGAAGAAAGTAGTAATTTTAATGGTCTCCCTGACTCTCGAAAGGTCACATGCTAATGATCTCTATGTGGTGGTGGTGGTCCAATTGACTTGTATTATTGAGCTGTACTGTGTGTGTACTGCATACTAGCGTGCACTCACTGTTCGCTTTCTGTTGTTTGATTGTAATCGGCGAGTAGCTCTTTTATTCTTCTTCTTTCTTTTCTCTCTTTAGTGCTTTCAAGTGCTCGCCAGTTGGACGTCATAATTCTGG
>NW_016218126.1:0-1595 GCF_001687245.7 Rhagoletis zephyria | reverse complement strand
AAAAGCAAAATGCAAGAGCAATAACAATAACAATGCAATTTTTTGCGAAAGTACGCACTGCTGACACAATTATGATGGCGATCATTTAATAATCCTGCAACGAATATATATATATATGTATGTACATACGCATTGACATGTTTTTATGTAAATAAAATGTCAAAAAGCGTAATTAAAATTAATAAGGTCAGAACTGGTTGGCAGTGGGCAGCTGATTGTGTTTGAATCGCTTGGCATCTTCCAGCGCAATGCACAGAGGCAGTTGAAAGTGCAGTGAACTAGTAAATAATAATAAAAAAAAACGCTGATGCCACATATAAAACCAATGTACTTGAGTTGGCGAAATGAAGAAAAGAAAAGAAAAAAAACGAGAATGAAATTTCAAAACGAGTGCAAGTTTAATTATTTACCAAAGTGCGCGGCTGGTATTGGATGAGTTGAACAACAGGAGGGGAGGTGAGCAAAGTGGTTTAGTGCAGAGTGAGTTCAGGGCCAATTGCAGATTGTATTGCTCGAATATTTTCTAAGAGCTTGATTGCAGTGGTCTGCATTTACATATGTAAATCAGTGACTTCGACATTTTTTTGGGAAGAAATAAATGAGCTTTGATAGACTCATAAAAACTTACAATCTACAATTGTACTTATAGTACAGATGCATATAACTTTAGTACTTGCATATGTATACATGTGCATGTGCGAGCATAGAAGAATGCATTACTTAATGAAATTCGGAAATTTGGTAATCATAATAGTAATAATAATGGTGATGCTAATGCTAATGGTATTGGTAATGGTCATGGTAATGGCAATGACAAGATTAATGGTCACGGTAATCTTAAAGACAATGGTAATCTCAATGGTAATGGTAATTATAATGGTAATGGTTATGGTAATGGTAAGGGTTAATGGCAGTGGTATTCGTAATGGTCATGGTAATGGTAATGACAATATTAATGGTAATGGTAATCTTAAAGACAATGGTAATCCCAATGGTAATGGTAATTATAATGATAATGATTTTATTAAAGGTATTGGTATTGATCATGGTCATGGTAGAGGTAATGACAATGGTAAAGTTATCGGTAATGGTAACGGTAATAGTAATGGTCATGGTAATGTTAGGGTCATTGGCAATAGTAATGGCAATGGTAACGGTAAGAGCTATAGTAGTGATAACGAAAATTTCGATTATCTCCACTCTTGTATATGCATGTGTACGTATTTAGTACTGGCCTATTGAATAAGCATTTAGGGCTTAAAAAAAACATATGTATTTGTAAAAAAGTGCTTCCCATCTTCTTTTAAAAACATTTTAAAATTGAATTTTTTTTTTCGTAGGTCTGTTAAATTTGAGCCTTCCTATATATTCTCAGATTATTGCATGGTATTTATTGTACTACGTATGCGCAGTGGTGAAAACATAAATAGGGAAGAGACATTTTATCACACTGTGGCTATTTTGCTTTCGTTCATGTCATATTTATTTATTTTTTTTTATGAAAGTGTCGCTCGTTATCTAACAAAAAGCATGTAAATCAAAACCTATAAAATCAATTTTTACATTTCTAAGAAACATTCTGAGTATGCAATTTC
>NW_016218125.1:0-1595 GCF_001687245.7 Rhagoletis zephyria | reverse complement strand
AACACTCGGAGGTGACCATCACTACGAGAAGATGTGAGAATGCTGCTGATGAGGGCTTTGTGGCGTGCAGCGTGGAGATCGCTGTGGCGAATGAGACGCAGGCGGCAAAGCACATTGACGGCGGTAACCTGGTGCGCTTCTTTCAGAAGCAGTTCAGCGACAACTGTGTGGATGATGATGACGGCGACGTTTGCACGATTGCCATTGCTGGCGTGAAAAAAGAGAAAAGTGAGAAGAAAGAAGGCAAGTTTTTTTGGGGCTTTGAAGCAAAGGAAATTTTAGAGGAGGATGAAACGTTTGCGGGGGCTGACAATTTGCCTAAAGTGACTGAGCCAATCTCGCTGATTCTGTCGAAAAAGTCCGTGGAAAATGCTGCTTTTGAGCAGTTTGACGTATGTTCTNACGTATGTTCTTTTTAACTGTTTTCTCTAAACTGCTATTTTTATCTTTTTCTTCTTTTTCAGTATTGCAAAAACTCCAAGTGTCCTCAGTACACAAAGTGCAAGTCAAAGGGCTCCTCCTACGAGTGCAACTGTCAGTACGGTGAAGGATACGCCCACTTTACCGTATTTGACACCGATCCGACGGCAACCGCAATGGACGGCTACATTGCACCGGTGCACAGGTGCCTACGTAAGTCAAGAATTGTCCTGAAAAAACCTTTTTCAAAACTCACTTCATTTTGCAGAAAAAAAGCCCACCGATATCTGTCGCCACTACGCAGAGAAGTACGCCCTAGAGCACAAAACCAACTTTAGCAACTTTGTTGTTAACGATCACTGCCTGGACCTAGACAAAACTTCACCGGAAGCTCCGGTGGCCACGGTGCACTTCAACTGCTCCGATTCGGGCTATTCGGTGCCGACGAACGCTTCCAGCGATGAGCTGCAGGACGGCTTCGTCCACGTGAAGAACTACTGCGTCAGTAAGTAGCGATAATAATACTTTTGATGATAATGCTCTTGATAACTGAAAACCCTTCCTCCCTTCTTTTCATCAGACAAATACCAGTTCATCTGCGGTAAACACGATTGCTCCGGGGAGAATGGCCAGTGCGAGGTGAACCACCAGGACAAGGCCAGCTGCCGGTGCAAGGAGGGCTGGCTGGGCGACCGCTGCCAGACGAAGGAGAGCTTCTGGTACATGATCGGCCTGATCATCGTCGGCTCGCTGATGCTCCTCATCGTCATCGCCAACACCGCCTGGTGCATTCTGTAAGTGCATTTTTTCAACCTTAACTTGTCCCAAAACCTTTTAACACCTTTAACACCTTTTCTATCCCTTAAACCAGTCATAAGCGAAAGAAGCGCTCTCGCTCCCGANCTTTAACACCTTTTCTATCCCTTAAACCAGTCATAAGCGAAAGAAGCGCTCTCGCTCCCGACCCCGTCACACCAACAGCATCTACCTAAATCGGAGCGATTCAAAGAGTCGGAACCACCAGAACCGCCTGGAGACGATCGAGATGTCGCACTACGAGATGAATGGTACCTATCGCCGCCACGAGTCGCCCTCGCTGCCAAACACTGAGCACTTACCGCCTCGTTTTACCATTGTCTCTACCACAGAGCGAGGAAACAACTCCCGAGATGACG
>NW_016218124.1:0-1595 GCF_001687245.7 Rhagoletis zephyria | reverse complement strand
ATCAGTGTACACCAGCTGAAGTGGACGTGTTCTACATTGGTTTTGAGCCAAACGCCAGTCACAGGCAATGTGGCTAACAATTGTGAGATCATCATAACTATGGAGAGAGAGATTAATATTAAATGAAAACATATTTATACGAAAATATTGCAAATTCACAAACAAAATTGATTTGCATTTTTTGGTATACATACATACATACATACATACGAATGTTCATATCCTGCTTCTTCTTGCTACTTACACGGTCCANACATGTGACAAAATCCCCTTAGAGAACATTTATGCATGTAGATTCCTACGGTGATAACGCTTTCACAGTTGAAATGACGGAGTGGCCCTTTTGTGTGCGTGTACATATGTATGTATGTATGTATGCATGCATGTGGGAGTGTATGAGTTGGTATTTTGCTTGACAATTTTATCACTGCATAATTCAACAGAAATTGTCGATTTTTTTTTTAAAGCACATTTTCCAGGAGACCCAATTGAATCTGTTTTGTATTTGAAATTTTCCGACAAAAATTGTGGTGGGTACATACAGACATATTCGAATAGATTTAATAACTAGATAAGGCAAAAAATATTCCATGATTATTGTTAAGTTCCTAGGTACATTGCTACGCCTTCTAAATTGAAAGATATTTAACCGCCTTCAAAAAAAGGAAGAGGTTATCCATTTGTCGGAATAATTTGTTTTATGTATGTTACCGCAAAACTTTACTAAACCTGAACCGATTTCGAGAATTCTTTTTACATCGGAAAGGTGGTAGCCATACGGATTAGGTTTAATTACGTTCTTTTGATCATGAAGAAATTAACGGTACTCCTAAATTTTTATATAAGCATTGAAGTCGGTTGTATTTTTTTGTTTAAAATTACGATGAGTTGGCTATTAAACTCAAGCAACATATGACCATTAAAACATTTTTTATCGCGATAATGAATCCCTTGCGCTAAATGCTCCAACAGATTTTCTTTCATAATGGTGTAAGAAAGTCCGCATCAATCCAAAGCCGAATTAATTTTGAGAGGAGAGAGTACAGAGACTTACTTGACGCATTTAAAAGAGAAGTGCGAAAGGCAGGTAATAAATCCTGAAGGGACGGACTTCTGTGATAACTTGGAGGGAACAAACGAAGTGGGCAGCCTTAGGAAACTCCTAGCTAAGATTCCAAGCACACCCAACCACATTCGTAAGCGTTGAGGGAACTGGACATATTCAAGCGAGGAGTGTGTAGAAGACTTGGTCAACACCCACTTTCGACAGACCTCGATAATGGGGAAGTATAGCGGGAAGAATCCCGCCAAACGCCGAAACTTCATACAAAGTGAAATTGTCCTATATTGTCAATACCTATTCGTCCTGCTGTACAAAAAAAAATAATAATAATATTTTGAATTCTACACCCACATTGTTATTCTACATTGCACTGAATTAAAAAATATTCAAATTTCAAAGTCCTTTCAAAACATCCCGATGTCAGAAAGAAAAACTAAATACGCAGTTTCTTATATTTGGCCCCTAATTTGACAAGTATATCAATTTTTCGTGTGTGTTGAAATTTTTTGGAAAGGGAAATACCTACTTACAT
>NW_016218123.1:0-1595 GCF_001687245.7 Rhagoletis zephyria | reverse complement strand
TCAAAGTTACATTGGCGAACTGTACTACATTTTGCATGCTTGTGCTGAAACTATTGACAGTGATGGTAAAAAAGATTCAAACATTAACGCTGAACTTTTTAGAAGAATTCGAGCTAAATTTGAACACTTGATACTTACATCGCTTTATGTTGACAATGAAGATAATGACAATATCTACATTAAATGGAACAGTGAACAAAGCAATAACNAAGATTCAAACATTAACGCTGAACTTTTTAGAAGAATTCGAGCTAAATTTGAACACTTGATACTTACATCGCTTTATGTTGACAATGAAGATAATGACAATATCTACATTAAATGGAACAGTGAACAAAGCAATAACATCAATAACATCCCCTTTCCAAATCAAAAATTACCGGAAAATTTGGCTGAAAGTTGTCGCGAAACGGTAAAAAACATTTTTTTGTATTTATAAACACTAATTTTAAATTTTTAAATAGGAGCTTTTTACTGTACAAACAGAGTTACAGGAAAGAATTGAAGAGTTTGAAGAAACGGCTGAAGATGAAATAAATGAACTCGAACTGGAAAGCGATTCTGATAATGGAGATGCAGACGACATAATAGAAGTTGCACCAAAATCCACTTCAAGTACTGCTGATGGTGTCGGATGTGACGATGATTTAATTTACATCAATGATGAAGATGACGACACCCAAAACTCAAAAGCGCCTAAGTTTGAGGCACTTGTTTCTGATACATGCAATTTTGAGTTCGACGATGACACATGTTCTCTCAATGAAAAAAAACGTTCTTTCTGGCAAACTATTTAAATTTAAGTTAACAATTGTACACTCAACGGCAATAAAACTGTTTTAATTAATAACACTTTAATAAATTTGTATTATAAATGTAAAATTTGTGTTGCCGACGTTTATTGCTAACTTCAAAAAATTACTCGCTTCCAAACAAACTCTTGTTTTTGTTTCGCACACTCGCAGCTTTATTTTCACCGACAACCACTTGTTTGTGGAAAAATCTGTTTTTTTTGTCTAATTTTAAGTAAAATTGAATCCGGTTTGTTTTTTACTCTTTTTGAACCCATTTCCGGTAGAGGAAGTTTTCCGGAACATTATAGTGCAAACAGAATTCAAAAACTCCCAGCGGTTCTGAAGATATGACCAATTGAAGATGAGGTAAATTTCTTACTTTTTGCACTGTTTTGAATCAACATATTGTTCTTTTTGGAATTTAGAATATAAAATTTCACTATTNATTGTTCTTTTTGGAATTTAGAATATAAAATTTCACTATTTTTCCGTTTGAAACCCAAATCTTTTTTTATTTTTTTGCAATTTTTAACTGTTTTTCTTCTCAAATCACAAAGGTTTTCCTCGCCGAGACGCTGCACATCATCGGCCTGGCGATGCTCCTTCTTCTGGTGCTGCCCAACTTTGACGTCGTCCGGGGGGCGATGATGCTCAGCTCCGTCTGCACGGTGCCCAGCCTGCTGGGGCTGCTCGTAGTGGAGCCCAGCAGCAGCCCAGAAACGACACCTTCAGCGGAGACGGAAAATTCAAAAAAGAAAATTAAGTTCAAAAACGTCGGCAAAAAACCAAATCGACTCGGTT
>NW_016218122.1:0-1595 GCF_001687245.7 Rhagoletis zephyria | reverse complement strand
CTAAAGTAAAGTCGCCCTTGCCCATGTGATTATCATGTGCTAAGAAATATTTTTTCGCATTTTCTGACAAACGTTTTATTTTGAGTTGTGTCTCTTTTGAAGACGATGTGCGATATGTACGTGTGTATAATTATGTATGTATATATGTATGTATGTTATGTACTTGGGTTTTGGCACTTATGTTATTTATGATTTTCGCATAAGTATATTTTAAGTACACAAGAAGGGAAAAGCAACAGCATTTCACAGAGAAACGGTTGAAATGAATAAAGTTTTGCAATTTGGCAAAGTTGTTAAAATATCGATTTTGATTTATAGCTACGTTTTTCAAGTACTCCCTATTGGTGGGGTAGAGTGGCTTGGCATAAATGGTATGACTAGATGTATTTATTTTCCTGGTACGCATATTTGTGAGGTTAAATTATTTTCAATAAACATACATATAATGCATTTCATAATAGAGGGAAAAGCGAAACGCTTAACTTTATCAACGCTTTGGCTAACAAACCGACGCTCAGGGGTTCCTTCTTTGTGTATGTACGATTACAAATAAATAGTATAAAAAGTGCTTAAAGTTGAGAAGTTTGAATAACAATTATTCCTAACACACTTACTTAAGTAGTATTAGGTTTTTGGTTGAGTTGAGTTTAATCGAGCATAAGCTATTTATACTATAATTTTATTTTCTATTTACACAAATAGGTACTGACATATATACATACATATATATACACTTTCTCGTTTGGCTAGCTGTGGGTATTACTTTAATTTGATTGGGGGAAATTTGTATAGTTAGATTACTGCCTTAGGCCAATAACAAGTAACTTTAATACTGAGCTGGCCAGAATAGGTGTTAAGCTTGCTTAGTAAAACCGGTATTCAAAAAGCAGTAACCGCATACGTTTTGGAGAATGTATTTGCATTGTACACCCGTCAGGAAATTTAATACTTTTCCCTTTTTTCACAGCATTTTATAGGAAGAAGAGTTTCAATGTTTCTCGGTATTTTTCCTCAGCAGTTTTCAGTATTTTTCAAAAATTTTGCGGAACGTTTTAAGGCAGTCCTGGATANTCTGGCCATATTGTCGGGAATCCGTTAGGGACCGTTTTTTGTTTTTGTGTTGTGTTTTTTAGTTTTGGGGACTTTTCTGGGATGTTCGACATTTTTTAGGGTTTAGCTAAATTCTTAACCAAACTTATAGTCTGCGGACTGCAGACTGCATGTAAATTCTTCGCCGTCAACTAGGTTTACGCGTCGAAACATCGAAGTACACATAAATATTGTGTTTGCTCTAATTCTACTACCTATTTGATATGCCTTGATTAAAACAAATTTTTGGAACGTATAATGTGCCTTTATTTATTTTTCTTGTTTTACAAAAACAAAAGAAATTTGTACATCCTTTATTCTACATACTTTTACATTTAGACGTGTGTTTATACTTATACAGCGAATAAAAAAGTATTAAATTTAATGACAAGCGAGATCTTTAAGTAAAAAAAGGAACAAAATAATAGGTTATGAAGAGTTCTATCTAGCCACATTCTTGGTTTGTCCATAGCTAAACGGCTGGTATTCTTGACTTATGCCAAAAA
>NW_016218121.1:0-1595 GCF_001687245.7 Rhagoletis zephyria | reverse complement strand
GTTGATTGCTTGTGCGAAAGCTTGCAAATCTGACACTCAAAAGCCATTTCAAATCGATTTGCATTAAATCAACAATCGCAGCAATGCGGATATGACACTTGCATTAAAATAAAATTAAAATTGCATTACAAAATATGTCATAATTTTGTGTCATACATGAATTTTAAAACAAGCGATGACAAATTGCTATGGAGTTGCTTGCCTTTCACCTTTTAGTGGAAAATGCGCAGTTTGAGAGCTGTAAAATTTTATGGATAAATTGAATATAATAAAAATTTGCATAATCAACATATTAGTTTAAAAAAATTAGTAAATATATAAAAAAGTTTAATAACTAAGTGTAGGCAGTATAGGCGTATGAAAATTTTAAACTGCCCTGAAAGGTGCGAAGTGCAGAAATACGAAAGATTTTACGTGCAAAAATTTTTTTAATAGATATTTTTGTATTACAAAAATTTATTTCCCCTTTCGTTCCCAAAACGCTCTATGAAAATGTCAACAAATTCGTTACTAAAAGCGATTAGCAGCAAGCCCAGCTTAGCGTGTGGGTAGCCAAAAAGTCAATCAATCTCATAATGCACAACAACAACAACAACCAAATGATTGAAAGCTTCGATTAGCCGTTTTTGACGCTTTGACTACCTCGACTGCTGCTACTCTCCCAGCCACGCCAAATCACTGCATGCCAATGCAATACGACTGAACGGCCAGTCAGCTACCAACGACAGCTTGCATATCGGGCTGTCGGTCTGTCTGTAGGCCAGCCTCTCTATGATTAATTGCAAATATGTATACGCGCCACAGTCTGCTGTGTATTAAATTTCGAATTTAATGATAGCTTCCCGCAGATAAGAGGTTCACATAATAAACCCGTAATTTGGTACATTTAATTTAAGCCTCCAAAGTTGTGTGGCTGCGGCTCAATGGCATTCACATGGATGCTAGCTACATACATACATATGTAGCTTGTGTGTGACTAAAGGCACTTACATGCATACATGCATACCAACCAATGTTCATAGGTGAGTATATGCCACACTCACATGTGATGTATGTATGTACTTACGATCATGATGCTTAGCTAAGCTTTGCTTTTTTGCACTCCTTATGCCAGCTGGGGTGAATTACGTGACTTGCATTGCGCGCTGCCGAAAAAATGAATGAAAAGTATAGCAAAAGCAAGCTTTTGATGATTTTAAATTGCATATCGTTTAACGAATTAAGCTTAGCAAAAAAAGCAGAGGNAATAAAAAATCGATGCAAATAGTTTCTGCGAAAAATTGTATGTAATTTCAAGGAAGTTAATAAATTTAATAGCGCCGCCGCAGATTTCAAACTTTTATTTAGCAGCAAATGGAAACTTCACAAAAGTGCTTGCAAAACTTATATTAGCTGTAGGGGGAGTGGGTGGCGCCATGGCGTGATGAGAGATGGAGTAGCGATGATGGCGCAAACAATGCATTGTGAAGTGTGTGAAACAATGACGATGTGCTTGGCGGACATGGCGTATACGTAACGTGAATTTCATACATACCTACATATGTATATCTATATGTACATGTGTACATTAGGGTGGTCCTTGAATGTAGGAAGCA
>NW_016218119.1:0-1595 GCF_001687245.7 Rhagoletis zephyria | reverse complement strand
TATTTAATAAAATTTATTAGATAAATAAATATTTAAATATGGGTATCAAACTAAAGAGGTTTAAGCAAGTGTACTGTCTAAAATATAATAAACGTAACCAGCAAAAAGCAAATTTTACAGGAGAGACGTTTTTTTTGTTTTTTTCTTAATCCGTTTGGAAAATATCTTTGAAATTCTAAATGTAGTCTAAGCCCGGTTCAATACAACTCATAGAATAATCTTTATCTTCATTTAACTTAATTTGTAGGCGAAATGAGTGAATTTGGCGCTTACGTTAATTTCCCTGTCACCATGGCAGGCTACTAACAAAAATTTGGCGCTTACGTTAATTGAATTTCCCCAAAAAGCTTTTATTTTTTTAGATTTCTGTTGAAAATCACTCCCTTATAAATGCGCTACACTTTAGGCTAAAGTGAATGCTTTTAAATCGCTCAGAGTGTAATGAGTGTCTATTTCGGAATTAAATTATACACATATCTGTATAATAATCTTATATGCAAATAATCAATTCCGCCAGCATTTAAATGGGCAAATGTCCCACTTTACTGACGCATATGTAACAGATTTATTTAATGGCGCTAATAATAACCCATTAATATTCGATGAACGTCGTTTATCAAGCGTGGATCAAGCGGCACTTATTGTACATATGTACAAATACAGTCAATACGTATCTGAATAGCTGCACGTGTTTAAAAAAAGTACCCAGTTGGAAATAGCACACCTATGATAATTTGATCAAAGATGCCATTTGAATGCAAAATACTGATATAATAACTAGTGTTGCCAGGCATGAAAAATGCCACACTGGTTTTGAATGAAAGTAATTTACTGAAAAAAAACGTAATTTTTTTGCGATAGCATAATTTTAATAGCACGAATTATATTATTACATATTATCATATTATATTAAGTCATGTGAAAAATCTCCGTGGCTTTTTGGGCAAATTTTTCTTTATTGAAAATCAATAACGTGTTGCCATTTTTCATGTAGCTTTGTAATTCCACCAGCGTTGTACTTCTGTGGTTTATCGGCGAAGAACTTGACCAATTTGTTTTTAGCGTGTCTTCGGTTAACATTTTTTTTTTCGATTTTCAGTAAAACTTTTGGATGGTAACTGCCGAACAAGAGCCTACTTGCGCTGTGTAAACGGGCCTAAGTAGAAGAAAAAAAAAAGAAACCCCAGCCTGCATGAAATACTTAGTGACGTATCTACTGATCATCATGCCTGACGAGGAGCTCTGATAAAACTTTCACTTGTTTAAAACGAGTCATTGATGGCTCTATGGAAAAACTAGCGAAAGAGAGGCGTTGGTCGGTTTCCAACTGGGTAGTNTATCCATTCGTCCTGAAATATACAAGCCAGAAATGCGATTACTTTATAAAAAAGAGAACCATTTTGAAATATGAGCGTTTTTACTCCCTAGAAAATAATTTATTTTACGCGGTTTTGCATTTTGTTGATACGCGGTTTTGTACTTTATGTACTGTACTCTATATACATAAATGTAAGTAATCGACGAGATATGAATGTATGTACGTATTTACATTTATTTATAAAATGTTTTGGAGCATCTGAAAAATAATGACCAAC
>NW_016218118.1:0-1595 GCF_001687245.7 Rhagoletis zephyria | reverse complement strand
TTCACACCATTTAGCAGAAGAAATTTACTGAGGAGAAAATAAGCAAATACGTGTATACAAACATAGGTATCGCAATATTTATCATACCGATAACATTTGGAGATGTGTTCTTCTATATGCTATGAATATGTATATATGTATGTATATCACAAAATGCCAATAAATAAAAGGATAAATATGTGTGTCGGATAAAATTTTAGCTTGCATATTGATAAATATATCGTTAAAATAATCGATAGATGTAAACTTTAATCTATCGATGAATTTAACAAAGTTTAAATCTAGTCCTATAGGAGGAACTTTACAAACAGTATCCATAAATTTGTCGCCTAGATCAATGGAGTTTCCTACAGGGCAGGGTCAAGTCAGGCTTTTAACCATGAAATGCTTAGCACTGGGCGGAGTTGACTCGCCCGTCAGTTATGTTCTTCCACGATGAAAAACCAGAGTACTTTACCTGCTAAAAAACAAAAGCTTTGATGCTCAGACCAACACGGATGACGCTGTCGTCCAAGAAAGAGACTGATTCGAAGAAACAATTACAATTACAATTATAAAAAATAGTGTCCCCGTCAACTTCTTCACAAAAAGAAGAAGAAATATATGTACATTGTACTAAAAATTCTTGTTGTGTTGTTGTGTCGCGATGACAATCTCTCATGGCACTCCAAATATGGATGGAACTATGAAAAGGCCTATAAGTTCATAAAATCTAAGCTGGCAATCTGGTCGCCTGAAACTTTTGCAGACGATGGTGGTGAAACCGGCACAGTCCAAAGTCAACGAACTCTAAGGTATCTGGGTATCTGCCTGCTCGAGATCTACTAAACATACCCTCTCTAGCTTCCAAACTTAAAGCAGAGAAGCTTTTCCTTTTGTAACAACTATTTTCAGGAAGAAATGTGGACCGAAGTATGCGTGTCTAATTTGCCATCCAAGGTTCAACTTTGAGCAGAATTTTAATGCCTTATTTCCAAAAAAATTTGATTGGAAGGACCTAAGTCTTGGAAGGCTAGCCATTTCAATACCTTCTTTCCAAGCAGTAAATGCATGGGACTTCAAGCATCAGATCTTTTGGTCAGTAAAAGTGAAGCTCGGGTATCTATAGGCGCGACCGACTTTTCGGACTGACATGGAAAAACAAATTGAAAAGGTAAGTAACACTTCTACATAAACCTTTTAAGGTGGAAATGGCAAGAACGAGACCCAAACCACTACTTAAACCGCATTGGAACAATATTATACCTAACAGCAGAGCCACTGTGGAGTTTTTACCAAACCTAGATATTCCGTTTTCGTAGTCCTAGGAAATTGACGCATTTCTTAAGGGATCATCCGAGGTCCCAAATCATAACAGCGTGGATAAGCAAAGACACAGGTTTTGAATTGAAAGTTGTAACAACATNCTAATCTACTAACGTTCCGCTAAATTTCGATAAGGCAACGAAGTGACAATAATCTCTAAAGGTGTTTGCCCTTTTGTCATTTTAATGTCTAGTGCAAATCCGGCATTATGCTACATTACTACATAATTACGAAGAGTTTCGCATATTGAATATGCGTCAGAAGCTCGAAGAGGTGAGCGACCGAAAAAA
>NW_016218117.1:0-1595 GCF_001687245.7 Rhagoletis zephyria | reverse complement strand
TCCTTGAAACCTCGTCCGGATTTCCCAAATCCTTCGGTTCGTATCGCTGAATTTTTAAATAAATGCTAAGGATGACCAAATTGCAGTACAATTAACTTCATTGTACAACAAACAATTTACAATACTCGCTAATACAGTAAAAAACACTTTACAATACTTGTTAAAGAAATAACAGTGCTTTACTACTTGTTCACACAATTAAACTTATAGCTTGCTTATTCGCAACTCACTTCTCTGCTCACTTTACTTGTAGCTTGCTGACTTGTAACTAACTCAACTCCGCTGTATCGAGGCTCTTATGTACCTGCCCTCGCACTCTTGGCAACTCTCGAACGTTCTGAAGTTCATCGCTCATTCTCTTTCTCTCGCTGTTCGCAGTGTTCATCCAACTTGACGTTTCTCTTGGTGGAACATTCTACGTCATTCCTTGAACATTCTGCCTATTTCTCGTTGTTCGCTTTGTGTTGCCGCAATTTTAGGTAAAGTCCAAAAACAAAAAAAATGTCGCGTACTTTTTACCAGACCCACCTACTGACAAGCATTTCGACCCAGTGAATCCGAATCTGAGGTCCGTTTGACACGTACAGTAAATTATGAAAAACCGAAAAAATAGCAAACAAATTTGCATTTTCGCAATTTACTCGAAATTGTGTACGCGTCAAACGGACGGTTAAAAGCGCCCGCAAAATGACACTGAAGATGGCACAACGCCCAAACCGGTTTTGTCTCCTAACCAAATTTGGCAAGGGATGACCGAAAATCGTTCCGCATTACATTATACTCCCACCCTGTTGGAAACACCAATAACGAAAATTAGAATATCGGCGCATGCAGTAGTTAGTTGATAGAAAAATATTTTCTAATAAAAAATAATGGATTTTAACTTCTGTGCTAGAACTAGGAGTTCTTGATAAATAATCAAAAATTGACAAATTATAAAAATATTGAATTTATTAAATAAGTGCACAGAATCGGGCTGTAAGTACCCTGCAGTGAAACCCCAAACTAGTCAGGAAAAATACTAGTTTACAACTCGAATTTCCTGACTGAAACCGAACTAATTCAAAAATGACCAGACTTGTACCAAGTACAAAGCGGTTTATTCATGCCCTGTTTTATTTGAATTTGACAGTTTAATACAATAAAGTACACAAAATATGGTAACTTTTATTTGGGTATATTGTAAATCGCTAAAGCGAGTACGTACTCGCTTATACCATACTTGTTAAATAATGATTAATATTCACAATGATTATTAATTAAAGCATGTTGGATAACCGTTTAATGATTAAATGCCGATATTAGCGCCTTTTTAATGATTACTAATTAAATACAAATTTTTAATTAATTCGTTTATTTTAATTACATCATTATTTTGTTATTTTTGATTTGATTATTTTTGACTTTTTTTTAATCACACGATTAATATAATTATTTGATTAATTTCAATTATCAGTCAACAAGCTTAAGTATAGCCAAAATTAACAATATTTAATAACTTCTTGAATTATTTATTTATTTTATTCTTAACCAAATCTCAAATTTTAACATTATTACATTTAAAAAATTTTAAAAAGAAAGGACTGAAATGCGCA
>NW_016218116.1:0-1595 GCF_001687245.7 Rhagoletis zephyria | reverse complement strand
GCCATCTATACTGATATATATTTTGAAAGCCGTTTTTTTCTAATCGAAACCCTCATAGGATGATAATAGAAGAAGAATAATTTCGATATATCAAGGGGGCGTGGCACCTCCCATACAAACTAAAGTTTTCACACAACTTAGTATAGAGATATATAATATGTATCAACATTAGAATGTGTATGTGGTGTGGGAAATTCAGTTTGTATTGGAGGTCCCACGCCCCCTTTTTCAATAACTCCCATTTTTTCTTTGTACTAAATTGCAGCACTCGACGACGAAGTATTCTTCCAGAGATATGTTGAGTGAAAACTTCAGTTTAATGGGAGTTGCCACGCCTTCTTGATATATCGAAACAGCGTTTGATCTATTATCATCCTTGGATAGCCTGGAGTCGATGCCCAAAATTTCAAAAATATCGATACAGCTGTTCTCGAGTTTTCGAACAGAAAAACCGGAAAAAACGGCTTTCAAAATATATATTAGTATAAATAACAAATGAAATACATTTTTTAATAAAATTTATCCTATTGAAAAATGTTTGTGAATAATTTTTTAATTAATTGCAGACATTTGAAATTAATTTCAAGTATTTTTCAAAAAAGTGAAAGCATTCAAACGTNTATATATTAGTATAAATAACAAATGAAATACATTTTTTAATAAAATTTATCCTATTGAAAAATGTTTGTGAATAATTTTTTAATTAATTGCAGACATTTGAAATTAATTTCAAGTATTTTTCAAAAAAGTGAAAGCATTCAAACGTATTTTTTTTCTTTCATTTTTGAACATAAATAAATAAAAAACCAGAGCTTTTTTAAAAAATCACCACGGTTCATATTTGGGCTCTCAAAATTAATTTGTCCACAGCAACCTTTTTTGCCCCACTGTCCGGTGTTATAAGTATTTTTTACACTGTGAAGCGTTCCGCCTTTGTCTGCTATCGCGCCAAGTGAATATTGCTCAAGGCTGCGGAAATGCGGTCGCACGGCGGCTTAATGTCCGGTTCGTACTATTACGTGGACGCGCACAGCATTCGCATTGCATTTGCCGTATAATCTCAGAGTTTACACACCTGACGAAGGGACTATAGGCAATGCACATACTTATATTTTATATTATTTGCTGCTACATTTTCACTTTTCTGTCGTCTATTTTTTTTATTGCACATAGTACTTACATAAAAGCAACACTTTCAATTTCGCACTTGGGCAATTTTTCACTTCTTAATGAAAATTACTCACAACTCACCGGCTGTACGCAGATATGAATGTTGCCACACTGACGTAGTAATCACGTCGCATTTGCGGTATATTAAATATCGAATAATTTATGCATCCATTCAATTCAATATGTAATTGCACAGACAAATTTGCAAAGTATTTTCACATATGTGCATGTCAGAATTTTCAATCCACTAATTGGTGAGCCTTTAAGGCATACACTCCTGCACAGTTACATACATATGTACATACCTAAATATGAAAAAAAAACATGCACAAGCAAACTTCAGGGAAAATAACTTTGTGCGAAAATGCAAAAAAATAAAAAACAAGTGGCCATGGTGTCAGTTGCGCCAGTATAGCAAGCAACAC
>NW_016218115.1:0-1595 GCF_001687245.7 Rhagoletis zephyria | reverse complement strand
ATTTTCTCGGTCTCACAGACCAACGCGCGGGTATAGGAAGGTTAAGTAGTCAGAGAGTAATAAGTGGGGTCTACGTAGTGTAGAAGGCAGTGATTCGCCCAACAATTGCATACGAATCAAATGCATACAATATTAGGTTAAAAGAGTAGAGCAGGAGAAATATCGATGGTCGCCACCAACGATTGTTTCGATGGTTTAAAAAAACTATCGATTATTAGTCGATGATTTCAAGACAACATCTTAGGTATGTTCACGCTCTACTAATGTGCTCTTCTACTTACATATAGACTAGTTGAAGACCCCTAAAAATAGCATATACAATTAGTCTGTTCCAATACTCCAGAATTTAGTCAGAAGTCGTTCACTTACAAACGTTTTTAATATCTTCAGTAACATCTCTCTGACGAAATCTGATTAAATCCAAAAGTACTAAAGCAGATTAAATAAAAATAATATTTACAGCACAGCATAAGGTGGGTTTTATCAGGATTTATGCTCATAGAACAGTTTATGGATTTAGAGCGCTTTCCACAACTTCACTTATGACCGAAGGAAACTGACCCGATACCAGTATTGCTACATCATCGGCTTAATCCACTGATTTAATTCTCTGAGAGTCTAGCTTTACCAGTAGTTTTTTCAAGACCACGATCCATCATAACGGTAATAGCACTCCTCCCTGGAGGTGTATAACTTTGCTCCTTAGCAGGGACACTGTTAAAGTCCGTACGCACTAATCTATTACTGTTTCCATAAGTGCCTTATGAATTGAATCTACACTGACATTAAAAAAAGCCCCTCGATGTTTTAATTTGTTTGTAGTAGAGCGAACTTTTAAATGTACGTACCACATCATGAGTGCATTATAAATTGGTAGTTTTGAGTACAAAGGACTTTAGGCTTATTGATCTGAAATCTTTAGCATTGTCTGTGTCTGGACCATGTTTCCCTGCTTTAGGAATAAAAATTACTTTAATCTTACGCCAGCTTAACGAAACGCTTTTCAGTTTTAGGCAACCACTAAAAATTACTCCTAAGACTGGAATGGACATCTCCAAAGCTTCCTGAAGGCTGAAGACAGCAAATTGTAAATTTTTCCTTTCCCTCAGCTCCTTCAAGAGGTCCTCGTAGAGGGTTGGTAGATGGTTTAGGGCAGCGATTTCCACTACGTCGATCCACGACCCCGAAAAGTGAATATTCAGAAGAATATCCAGCTACTTATATATGTTGGCTGAGAGTGCCCTTTGGTAAGGACTTTACTCAATCGCAATACCTCAAAGGACGGGCCTTCGTAAGGGCCATTTCAACTGGTAGTTTCTTCAATGCATGCTTTATTGGACTCGTCCAAATCGCTTAGACAGGTAAAGCGCCAAACAAGAAGAAGATGTTCTTTCAAATTTTCCTTACGGGGAAATGCTGACGACTTTTAATAAAATTTCTGTGAGTTGGAACTGGGTAAGTGAGCGCGATTTGCAAATTAATAAAATAATAAAAACCGTTGAGTTACAATAAACGTAATTATAGGCAAAAGTGCTGCTTATTACATTGCACTTTTTATACCCGAGCGCACTTGTGCACAAGGGTATTATAACTTT
>NW_016218114.1:0-1595 GCF_001687245.7 Rhagoletis zephyria | reverse complement strand
CAGAGAACCAGGATTTATTATTTAACGGATTAAAAAAGCACCTTTTAAGACCTATACAATTTTCGTATCAAACATGTTGTGTTTTTCGACCCGCCCTAATGTACATGCACATATAATTCATTTAAAATCAAATACCGCCGCGGTGGCATACCTTTGATGTCAAAGTGTCAACATGTCAATTTAAATGACAGGAAGCAAAACAGTTATTGTGATGTTAGTATGTATCGTATGTGTACTATTTAACATATGTATATATGTATATTAGACTGGGTCGATCATAAGTTTGGAATATCTCACTTTATTCGAAAGCCCAATCCAAAAAACAGCCAAAATCAAGTTTTGTTCATGACTATTTTAGTTCTAACTCAACTTTTAAGTGTAATAATCATTCAACTGATATTTTAAGTACTACATATTTATATATCGTTACCTTAATTCACAAAGGCCCTAACCAACACTTTTCTCGAAACTCTACTTCAATAAACATTTTTAAGTGTTAGTAGCAAAAGCAACAAAATTATGCCACTTTTTAAAAGTCCCTATCTGATTTTCTTTTTATAATGTTTTTTATAAGGTTTTGCTTCTCCTTTAAACTAAAAAATTTGCTGGTTAGGGCCTTTGTGAATTAAGTTCATGTATATCTGTTTAACATAATAGGCCTAAAATACGTCCCAGTCAAAGTAAACTCAATTATATCCTTTTCTACCCGTCTAAATTCAATTTTGGTTATCATAAAAGTAGAACTGGATCAGCTGATCATTCTCTTGATCGACCATATGTTAAGTACAAGAAGCATCAATGGCATCTTGAAAAGTATATGAAGTAGATGTGGCCTACACAACCGCACGAGGTACCCCTCAAAGGGGAGTTCTGACTCCACTGCCATAGAACCTCGTAGTAAACGAATTCATGTTACGCACATCGAAAGTCACTAAAGTTTTAGCCTTGAAGATAACTTAGTTGTTCTGGATCGAAGGGAAGTCCATCTCATCGGTCAGTGAGATTCTACAATCCGCAATATCTGATACGGCAGGCTAGGCAGAAAGGAATGGTCCAGGGGCTAATTCCTAATATCTTGCTAAACGATCCCGATCTACACAGATGGCTTCAAAATGGACATTAAAACAGGATCAGGCACCTTCTCCCAGAAATTATCTTTTGGAGGGTCCAACAGACTTCTAAATTACTATATTTTTTCTCCCTGGCTGAGATATATGCAATTTTCTGGCACATCAAATTAATTACGAATTAGTTTTCACAGGCTTCCGATATTAATCTAATCTAATCTGAACCATCCTGTGTCCAACAAGCCCCATATCCTTCGTGTCAAATCATCTGATTGCCGAGAACGGAAAATGTTTACAGAGCAAAAGCAAAATTCACCTAAAGATAAATAGGATGCCCTCCTCTCCTGTTTATCAAAATAGGGAATTAATAGTTCAGCAACGCAGAGTTCGGTTGAGAGGCTGGAAAGGAGAATAAGAATATCCATGTATATTCGAAAGCTTATTTCGAGAATGATTTTATCATAAAAAATGTACGCCCAAAAAATCGACAAAACCATGAACATCATGAATTTGTACGACAATAAAATT
>NW_016218113.1:0-1595 GCF_001687245.7 Rhagoletis zephyria | reverse complement strand
TAAGCAAAAACAGCCCATAAAGTAGTAAAATTTTGATGATTTCTTTTCGATTATATTGAAAACTAATCGGCTAATCGCTCGATTAATCGAAAGAAAAATTTTCGATAGAATTAAATCGTTAACCGAATGAAATTAACCGATTATAATCGGTTGTTCGATTAATCGTGCCGTCACTAACCCGCACTTCAAATCGGCATTTTTCGTTTTTTGGATCTAATATTTGTTTTGAAGAGGTTTAAACATCGTTTTCATTTATTGGACAAAATGCCGCAGGAACTAGAGACAAGTGCAGATGAGTTGAAGCGTCGTAACTTACCGTGGATTGAAAAATATCGGCCTATAAGATTTGAGGAGATCGTTGGAAATGAAGATACAATTGCCCGCCTTTCAATTTTTGCTACGCAAGGAAATGCGCCAAATATTATAATAGCGGTATGTAATTACCTTTGAAGTATGGAAGCTTGCATGCAGTGCTATTTTCTTTTAGGGTCCTCCAGGTGTAGGCAAGACAACAACCATCCAATGTCTGGCACGCATTTTGCTCGGAGACAGCTATAAAGAAGCCGTGCTCGAGTTAAATGCATCTAATGAACGTGGTATTGACGTAGTTCGCAACAAAATAAAAATGTTCGCCCAGCAAAAGGTTACATTGCCAAGAGGAAGACATAAAATAGTTATACTAGATGAAGCCGATAGCATGACCGAAGGGGCTCAACAAGCACTTCGCAGAACAATGGAAATTTATAGTAATACAACGCGTTTCGCTCTTGCTTGCAATACCAGCGAAAAAATTATTGAACCAATACAGTCACGTTGTGCGATGCTACGTTTCACAAAACTTTCGGATGGTCAAATACTTGCTAAATTAATCGAAGTTTGCCAACGAGAAAATCTCTCTTATGAAGAAGATGGGTTAGAAGCAATTGTTTTTACCGCGCAAGGTGATATGAGGCAAGCATTGAACAATTTGCAATCGACTGCTCAAGGTTTCGGATCTATTACGGGTTCAAATGTGTTTAAAGTTTGTGACGAACCGCATCCAATGCTTATCCAAGATATGCTGCAACATTGTACACAAAACGATATACACAAGGCTTACAAAATTCTCACGAAATTGTGGCGCCTTGGTTACGCTTCTGAAGATATAATTGGAAACATATTTCGAGTTTGCAAGCGATTAAACATAGATGAGCAAACTAAACTAAACTTTATTAAAGAAATAGGAATCACCCATATGAAAGTAGTGGATGGATTGAACTCTTTGCTTCAACTCACAAGTCTTTTAGCTAAATTGTGCGATATTGCTGATATTCATTAAGGAAATACTTTTATATACAGTAACTTTCGCTCAAAGCTTATATCAAATAACAAATAAATATGAAGCTACAAACTTGCTTAAGCTAAAGACTGAATTAAATTAAAATCCTATTAGGGCCTGCAATGAAAATAAGAATTTTAATTACAGTATCGGACATATTTGCAACATACTTCACAATTATATTAATTGTCAGATCTTTATTTATATAGCATTCGCACATTTATTTAAACCGAACGCAAATCAATTTAACCTAAACGCAAATCAAATTAACCCAAAC
>NW_016218112.1:0-1595 GCF_001687245.7 Rhagoletis zephyria | reverse complement strand
AAATATGTATGAATGTCAACAGGTTGGAGATACACATCCACATCTAATTTATTTAACTTGAGAAAAATTGCATTTTCAAAATGTCCCCAGGTCAACAAAACTTTCCAATCTATTAATTTTTTCTATTTCTAATTTATTATCGCAAACTTCCAACAATTAGCTTTCTTCCCACAAAGAAATTTAAAGAAATTAATTTGAAATTATTTCTCAATTCAATTTCATATTCTGAGCAACAAAAATAGCAAATTTAGTAAAAATGTTTGCTTAAATACTTAGCAATTACTTCAGCGGGGAGATATTTTCTTGGTATGCATAAATACTATACAGATTAAAATCAATTAACTTTTAGCTGAATGCAGTTAAATGCTTCAATGCTTTGCCTGTTATTGATAGACAGATGACTTAAGATTTTAGCAGGCAGGCTATGATAGAAAGACAGTGTGCTCCAGTACTGAAGTCCATAAGTATTAGTAGCTTGTGCCTATTTAAATATGTATGTATATATGGACATATGAACGTATACAAACTAAATATGTATATTNTGTTCCTTATTAAATATTTATGTGCTAGATAACATGAAAATATTTATATGAACTAAAGTACACATTTATTTAAATTAATTATTAAATTGTAAGACAGAAGAAAATTGTGTGTCTCCATTTTCATTTGATGGCAAGTTAAAGGCGAATATTTTATAAGTTTACGTATGGGAAGACACTGCAAAGTTGCAGCTGGGAAAAACTTATATTGTCGTCAATTTCAGAAAGTCTACCTAAGCAGTTACATGCATAACTAATGTACGTGAGTAAATCCGAGGAATAGTGAACTAACAACGAAAAAATTCATGTTTTTTTTTCACCGGATGCCACTATCCAATACCTATGAAGAGTTGCCCGAAGATTCCAAAAATCAAGTTAATTTTTTTCCATGGATAAGTTTTCGAGATATTTGCAATTTACTCTTATTTACCTTTTAAAAAAGTGCTGCACACTTAATTACGTATATCTCAAGAACCAATTGAAAATACTCAGATGTACATGGCGTATGCGTAACCTTCTTTCCTGCTCATTTTTCATACAAAACATCTTTGCGCATTTTCATTTGACCACTCATTCTTCTTTCTTCTTTCTTCTTTCTTATTTATCCATTGATTTTGTTCATTCGTAGCTTAATTTTTTTTATAACAGAAAAGCCTTTAACCCTTTGAGTACAAAAAATCAACCGTTGAAGCTCTGAGAAAATCTGAATCTGGGTCAGAACACCTAAGCCTACTTAATCAATTCCTCTTTAAAGTATTATTGTAGAATGTTTTCTCCATACATGAAAATTTGCAGAAATCTTTTGACTTTGATGGTCATATCACAATCGTGTTATGTGAGTAACCCCCGAACACAAATTACGACTGCTGTTACTTTGAATTCAAATTTCCACTATTTTGTTGTCTTAAGTACTGCTTTAAATCATACATTGTGCCATGACAATTTTTTTTTAAATTATAGTTTTTTTTGGCGACAAAATTTGTGTATGAAAACCCCGATTGCCATTACTATCTAAAGGAAGAAATCAAAAGAGTGAAATATTTTGTTACTTTGATC
>NW_016218111.1:0-1595 GCF_001687245.7 Rhagoletis zephyria | reverse complement strand
ATATGTATATATGTTTCCATTTTTGACTAAGCGACCCAAAATCTGTTATCTTATCTGTAGTCTTATCGTGGAGAAAATTTTCATGTCAGGCAGGGTTGTATGAAATTGGGCCGATTTCGCTTATTTTTATTTTAAACGAAGAAGGGATTTTCTTNATAAGAAATTGTTTCACTGTTAAGACACTTAAGATGCGTTTGTGTTTGGATATAGCGCCAACAAACAGAATAAATATTACATGTAGATATGGTGTTCCAGATAGTCAATTCTGCCTAAATTACAAAACATAATTTTTGCCCACTCCCAAAGGTTTAAGGTAAGGGAAAAATTGATATTTTCAAGCACTATGTACACATATGTATTTTTTTAAACAAAATTTTTTGCTGAGAATTTATTTAAATTCCAAAACTCGAATGCCAACTTGAATCAAAGGAACCAACACTGAAGTGAATCAAAATGAGAATAAAAGAGCACAAATTTATGTGTAAAGCAAAACTCTCTGGGAATCCTACGAGACATCTGCCGGTCATCTAAATGGGAGATCTGCAGTCTTTTGGCATCATATTTTACATCAGAATTGAAGGGATTTCTGAAAAATCTGACCAGTTCTTTTGTGTAACTGTGATTTTGCAAACCTTGTCAACATATGGCCTCGATTGATGTTAACTTAAGGTCGTTGTTTTACTGCCTTAAAATTGAAGGGAAATTTTTACAGCGTTTTTTACGTGTATTGGTTTTTATTTGAGTGTATTGAGAATCGGTCAGTCTGAAAAGGCCTTGTAGGGAAGACAATAGATTTGTTCGTCGAAAATCCAGCGAGAATTACCAATATCAAATATCAGATAGTCAGAAAAAATGCTCCCAAATTCTCTCTCAAGTAGAGAAACTTGCAATTTTCTGTACGAACGCAAATTTGCAAGTTTTTTTGCCAACTAGTGTCCACGGGTTCAAACAAAAGAAATTTGTATAGAATTTTTAAAATTCTTTCAGAGGGGCAAAAAACAGGATCTACGTGTATATATCTTGTCCGACTTTCTTCAACATACGTTTCAATTTCTTTGTCGGGTTTACTATATCGACTCTGGTTGAGATTGAATTCTGATTAAGAATACAGTTTTTTTTGCCGAATACCTTTCTAATCATTGGAATTAACTAAATTAATTAAGTAAACCAGTATTAACTTATATTTTTCATTTTAAAATCGCTCCAGTTTGTAAATTTTTAAATTTAACGAACTTGTTTATTCAAATTACACTGTGAGACAAATGGTAGGGGTCAGTGATCGGGAAGGGTTCAAACTACCGGGGAAAGTTATATCGGTAAAAAAGAAGCTATACGTGTCCCGGCGTTTCGCTGGGTCACGTCTAGGAATCGAGATATATATATAACTATCATATAGGGGAAATTGTTCTCCTTTGGTGGTCTTTTTTTGACATAACTCGAGAACCACTAGTCCGATTTTGCTCAAACAAATTTAAAAAAATTAAAAATTACAGGAATTTGGGAAAAACTTGGTATGGAAATANTGTATTTATTTATTTGTTTATTTATTTACAGAGTATGTAAAATCTCTGGAAACCATTTTTTACATTGGAACA
>NW_016218110.1:0-1595 GCF_001687245.7 Rhagoletis zephyria | reverse complement strand
GTATATATTTATGTAATAATAAAAAAGTTATTTGCCATCATTTTGAAATAAAAGTATAAATAGGTATTGTGTTATTAAAGGAAAAGTAAAAAATAGTAGTTCATTAACGAGGGGGGATCTATCCCCTAAATTACACCCAACTAGCTCCGTAACTGGCCGGGTTATCGATAGGCATACTTGTAGGATTATTAACGTTACCATGCTTATGAAAATTCAATATTTCAATCGTTATCGATATAATCGATTAAATTATCGGTATTAACACGAATACGATTTTCGTTACCATTTCCNCGTCGAAGGTTATGCATATACTAAATTTATTGAATTCAAAAATTTGGTGATAGTAAATTTTACAAGAGAGAGCGATTATGTGGAGACTTACAGTAGTGTAATTGAGGGTAGCTTTGTAACTGCGTACAATATACCTAAAGAGTAGTAGAAATATAATGTTATCATCACATACTAACTTCAAGTGTTAGCAAAACTTAGATAGAGAATTTAAACGCAGATCAAATATGTAGCCCATGACCCAACAAATACCTTTTTTATAAATGACTAGCTCATTATACATACATATAATACAGTGCGTTAGTAAATTTTACACACAAATATCAATATATTCGCGAAACCATGGACCAAATATAGTAAAATTGCGTTTTTAGTTTTTCACTCTGACGTCGGTAATTAAAAATGATTTAAAAAATTCAGAGAAATGTGCTTAGGGAAGAAGTATCGGTATAAAATTAAAGAGGAAATCCTGCAGAGTTTAAACAGATTCCATTTTTTGGTGCATAAGGACTGGTAAGTATTGAAAATGTCCTTTTAAAATTTTTCCTTGAAATTTCGCAATATTTGTTTTTGAAAAAAATATATGCTCAGGACTTATATAAACACGATAACGTCCTCAAATTTCGTCCTTCTAACTTTATCAGCTAAAAAATTACCTATTCGTCCTTGTGAACCCAAAAAATTTTTGATTTTTTTAACTCTAAAGAAATTTCCACTTTCATTTGGTACCCCTATTTTTATTCTATATTGCATTGAATTTTTTAAATAATTTTTGGAATAAATCATATCTTTGAAACTACAAAGTCCTTTAAAATAAATCCTGATATAAGAGAGAAAAAGTAAAAACGCCGCTTTTAATAAAAAATAGGTTTTTAACAAATTTTTTTATTTTATGGTAGGAGAATGAATATCTAAATCCCGGAACTAATCCCGGGATCCCGGTATTGTGATAACGACATCCCGAAACTCCCGGGAAAGTAAGAAGCGAAAAAATTAATATCTATCCCTAGTATCAATGTATGTACATATATCGACAATAATATCTTTGCTTTGCATTATAGTACTTAAACAGCCCCTATACTTATTTCAAAAATATTATTTCTTGAACTACTTCTTATCGGTCTTTAATTGTACTTCATCTATTTCAACAATTTGGCATACAAAACGGTTTACGGTACTCTCAGTCCCACCGAAAGTTGACCGGCGAAACTTCAAAGCTTTTCTAAAATGCCTTCAGATTTTGAGTGGCTTTTCTTCGTAAACGACATACTTATGTACTCGTATGAACAAAGGTATATACATACATA
>NW_016218109.1:0-1595 GCF_001687245.7 Rhagoletis zephyria | reverse complement strand
AACGGCCGCTGATCTGCGAATATACATAAGGGTTTGCAGACTCAACACATCCGGTTGGAAGTGAACATATAACAGCGAGGGAGAATAAGCAGAGGCAGAGCCTGAGGGAAACGAAACAAGTGCAGCGATCGTTCTGTCGGCATCGACGCTAATCGCCGCAGCACCAGCATCACCGGCGAAGAGAGGCCAAGCAGCGGCCCGTCTTTACTAGCTGTTTGCCTTCTCCTTTTTTTATACCTTTCATGAGCATGAAATGGTATTATAACTTTGGTCCGATGTTTGTAAGTACCAGAATAAGAAGAGATAGACCCATTAAAATGTATTGTTAAATGATCAGAACATCGAGCTGAGTCGATTTAGCCATGTCCGTCTGTTTGTCTGCCTGTCTGTCTGTCCGTCTGTTTGTATGCAATCTAGTCTCTCAGTTTTCGAGATATCCGGATGAAATTTGGTAGATGGGTGTATTTTTATAATGTATTAATCATTTGTCGGAACCGGAAGAGTCGGACCACTATAACATATAGCTCCCATACAACTGATTGTTCAGATATGAGATTTTTCGTTATAACTTCTCCACTTATGCAGCTAGGAACATGAAATTTTGAAATACTTCCACCCATTATCAACAGAAAACTTGGATGGAAAATTACAAAGATCGGGACACTATAACCTATAGCTCCCATACTACTGATTGTTCAGATATAAGATTTTTCGTTATAACTCATCCATTTAAGTAGCTAGTAACAGTAAATTTTGCACTGCTGTAACTCATTATCAAAAGAATACTTTCAGTGAAAATGGCGGAGATCGGGTCGGTATAACCTATAGCCTCCATACAACTGATTGTTCAGATATCAGATTTTTTGCCATAACTTCTCCATTTATGCAGCTAGGAACATGAAAATTCTCACCGTTTTCACTCATCATTAACAGAATATTTACAGTGAAAATAACAAAGATCGGGTCACTATAACAAATATCTCCCATTTGTAATGGACGTTTTCCAAAATAAAATCTTTCCCAACAGAATATTTTCATGGCCTTATTCATATGAAGAAAATAAATTTAAAGAGCGCTTTAATGTGACCTTTTCCTACACCTTTTCGATATATGGAGCTGTTAAAGCCTTACTGATTTTTTTTTCATGAATTTGAGTGGCAGACTTTAATTATTATCTCACCTAAAATATTTTTTGCCCCCAATTAGAATTTCTGCAAATTCTCCATTTAAAATATTTCCCTTCTATATTCAACAAACTTTGGCAACTTAGCAGGGGCGTTCTAATTAACATACCCCGAAAATTACCTATATCGATAAAAGGACAAATATCGATTGCAAATCATTACTTGACAGGCGGAAGTAATGTTTTGTCAAATTAGCTTAGGTCGAGTCTTGAAACCTTTATATCCTTCTTTTCTCATCGATCCGTGGAGCAGATAAGACGAAAAAGTTAATATTTAAATCCATATTAATTTATTCAATCAGTAACATAAGTTTTGCTTTCAACAAGCTACGAGCTCGTAAGTATTTAAGTGTAGCTATTTTATTATTTTCAACCAAGCTGGTTTTAAGCAATCAATTCCTTGTCTTAGGCT
>NW_016218108.1:0-1595 GCF_001687245.7 Rhagoletis zephyria | reverse complement strand
AGCACCACTCCGTGCTGTTGCTTCTCTTCAAGTACATTCTCTTTTACGTAGCACAAATCTTACAGGTAAGCCCGATTTTTATCAAATGACGCATCAGTTCATTGCTTGAGTCTGCTCTTTGCGCTCGCACGCACACAACTGAACTGATATTTGCCTATAAAACGCAACTCTGCTTATGTCAAATGAGCGTATAAAAAGCGGTTAACGAGTGTTAAGTTATTTAGAGTATTCGGTTTTATGAATTGACAAACAATTTCTTATGCAAGCATATACATTAGGATGGAGTGAAACAAATTACAATTTTTAGATTTAGAAATTTTAATAATGCGGAAAACCGTGTACCTTGTTAAACCGTTTTCCGATCGGATAATACTTATTTACGGATCCCCAAGAGCATCAAAGCTTCGAAAAAACACTCAAATTGCAGTTATTTTTTTTATTTTTTAAATGATTTTCTAGAAATGTTTTGAATATGCAGTTTTATAACCCAATAAAGGGCAAGTTTTAAGTTGTTAAACATATTTTTTGTTAAAAGTTACTTTCTTTAGTACATGAAAAATAGTTTCAAAACATACTTTGTATGTAAAACTGTCAGCAAAAATTTAATTTTTCGCTGCACCCTAATGTATGTATATGAGTATATTTGATATTGATCAATGTCTTTCTAGAAAATCTTAAAAAAGGTATAACAGAACCATAATCGGAGAGATTTTTTAAAACTTTCAAGGCTCTCGGGCCAACCGTGAATATTATCCAGTCGAATAACGGTCTGACATGGCCCCATGTGATCGTGTTAGGCAAATTTTCCGCAGAACGAGAATTGCGAATTCGAGAAATTTATTTTTTACGCTCCACCCTAATATTCATACAGATATGGATTTCTTGGAATTTGGAGATACTATTTCGATGGCTGAGTGGAAGATCGACCTATCTCGGCAGCCAGTTCAGAAACGCCTTATCTCATAAAACTTTTCAAGAACGCCCTACTTCAATATTTGATTGAAATACGCCCTATTTCAGAATTTTATTGAAAACCACGACGTTCCTTGGTCTTGGTTTCAAGTGCTGTAGTCATCCATGTCAAGTTTGGTTGGGGGACAAACTGACCATCTTCAATGCCATTTTTCGCTTTTTTGTTATTTTTATTTATATAACTCTCATATCGATAACTGCTTTTATCACTTGGTTGAGTAGAGGTTAGAGTTAGGTTTAAGAGGTTGCTTTTAGTAATGGCAGCACACATAGGGTCTTTTGTGCTAACTCAGAGATCTCGAAACGCCTAACCCTCTTTGAATCAGTACGTGGAGTCATCAAATCTGAGCAGCTGTCGTATAAGAAAGAAGTATGTATGTATTGCCGGAAGTGAGCGGCATGCCTAAGCTCCTCTTTCACACTCATCTAATTTATATTATGTTCCGGGATACTTGCTGTACATGACTCCCTACTTGGTATCTCTGTGCAAAAGCTTTTACTAAAATTGCGCGTTGGTAGATATATGTAAATCAGTTTTATGGAACAGCTACCACAAGAAGAATGGTAGTATGACCTCTGTTGTGTGCTTTCCAGCGTTTTAGTTCTTATAGCCATAAGACGGC
>NW_016218106.1:0-1595 GCF_001687245.7 Rhagoletis zephyria | reverse complement strand
GTTAAATTTTCTAGCTTACATTGGGCTTCCCTAAATTCTAAAATATTCATGAGACATTCATCATTTTTCCTAAATAAATTTTTCTCTAAATTATCCTTAACATCTAAACTGTAAATATGATTATTCTTATCTGAAAGTACTTCGTATTCGCTTAAAAGAATTGATTTATTCGAGGTGTTGGGAAGGGGTTCAAATTTTATTTTGGATAGGATATTTGCAGAAAATTGTGGGATAAGTAAGGTAATTATTATGGTATTTTCTTGAAAGATAACGGCTGTCTTGATATTCCTATAGCTGTCGNTCAATGTCGTCTATGTGGTTTCTTAGGAGTGTTATGTCGTTGTTAATTCTATAAGTATGTTCGATAAATTCATTGTCGTCTTCTAATATTTTTATTTTGTTCATTGTGGAGTGTATGAATGTATTTATGTAGTCGCTTATAAATGTCTGTTGCCTATTTATGTGGGTCGTAATATTTCCTATTTGTTGCGTTAAGAAATTGTTAAAGTACGTTAATTTGATTGTGTTGTCTGATATTGTCTGTTCAATGCTATGCATCTGGTCTAGTGCATTCCTTATGTCTCGTTCATCGTCACTGTCCATGGAGCCTGCTATAAATTTTAAGCCTTTACCTAATATGTTAATTAGCTCTCGTTTTGATTTCGGGTGCGGATGTAGTCTATCTATTTTTGCTTTTAGAAGAAGAAAATCTTCGTAGATGGATTCCAAAACTTGCGTGTCCTCCGAGGAGGTCGTTTTTAAAATTTTATATTGTCCGTAATGCGTAACATCGTGTCTTCATATGTGCTTAAGTTGATAAAGTGTAGTACCTTGTCGTAATGATTAATTGTTTTTAGTTCTCCTGTCCTGATTGGTATGTATCCATTGTTATTCGCCAGGTCCTGTACGTCTATTTGTTGGCTGTTCGCACCGAGTACAAATGCCAAGGCCAATATTGTCGTAAATAGCATTTTCTGTGGGAATTGAAGGTTACTGGTTTAATATTGTCTAATATCTTTTTTGTGAACTATCCTGCCTGATTTTGTTTTTATGGTTGTGTTAAAATTCTCTGCTACGATTTCCTTCTTATATCTAGCTGAGAACTTATTGCTTAATCTCTTATTTATTTTTACGTATATGACGTCTCCTTCAGAGAACATTCTTGGGGGTTTTCTATCTTTGTTATGATAAGACAAATCCTGNCCACGATTTTGTTTTTATGGTTGTGTTAAAATTCTCTGCTACGATTTCCTTCTTATATCTAGCTGATAACTTATTGCCTAATCTCTTATTTATTTTTACGTATATGACGTCTCCTTCTGAGAACATTCTTGGGGGTTTTCTATCTTTGTTATGATAAGACAAATCCTGTTCTTGCTTATCCTGCAACTTTTTACTGATTTCATGTCTATCTTTCTCTAGAAGTTTAGGGTCACTGCTAATTCTTCTCCCAAAAAATATTTCTATTGGTCTCTTCCCTGTGGTTGAATGCACAGACGAATTGTATTCCTTGACGGATTTTTCCAATAATTCGCTAAAAGATCGCTGGCTCTTTTCGACTTGCAGACAGCGTATTATCTCCTGTAGAGTGGAGT
>NW_016218105.1:0-1595 GCF_001687245.7 Rhagoletis zephyria | reverse complement strand
AAACAAAGACTTAAGTCAGTCTTAAAAGTACTGGTTCTTAGCGGTGTGGCTTAACGGCAAACGGTGACTTTTGGCAGCTTTTTTTGCCTTTTTCCGGCGCTCTGACCACCAAACGATTAGTGTCACTTACTGCTAAAGCCAACTACTGCTTGATTGGCGTGTTTGATTATTGCCCTGATCGAGCAGGCTGGCTAACTTACTTGGTTAGTTGGTTTTCTTCTTTAAGCTAACGAGGCTTTTGCGGCACTTTATGGCTGTTTGGGGGTTGTNGCTAACGAGGCTTTTGCGGCACTTTATGGCTGTTTGGGGGTTGTAAAAGGGGGAGAGGGTGCAGTATACACTCTTTTTCGCTCCTTGCACTAGTGTGCAAAGCTGAAAAAGCAAAAGCTGACGACCAGTTTTAGCGGTATTTTCCTTGCTCGCTCACCGGTATATTCGTCGCCATTTGATCGACACACTGTAGCTCACCACCACCATCACTACCACTACTACTACTGCTGCATACCAATACAGCAAAGAACACACAACCCAGCACTAAACGATCCCACAAATTGGCCTTGGCGTCGGTGTCCCCTTCTCATGTATGTGTGTGTGTGCCTTTTGGCAGCAGTTTCTTAGCCAGGCAGCTCACACAAACACGCAACCACCGTCTCTCGCCACCGTCGTTTTTGCTGTCGGTAATCTACGACAGGCACTAATCGATATTACCTGTGTGTGTACCTGCTGCACACAACTGCTGCTGGGCAAATGAAGTGCTTATAGAGCCGATCTAGTGGAGAACAGCTACTAGAGCAGACAATCCATTTGTTTGCTTTGCCTGGCACATCGAGCTGTCTTTTTGCTTGTTTTTATATGTTATTATTAGTATTTTATCATTCTCCAGGTTAGGAACTGACTGTTTAAATGGCCAACATAGTAAACGGTGGAGATCAATTGAGCAATCGGTGAAGCAATCACTTTTGACAGTGAGCGGCAGTACTTGATCTGACTTCTGCTAGTGCTGGTGCATCAACAGCAGCAGCTTAGCAACTCTTGATTCTCAGCTTGACCGATTCGGGGTTTTGCAAAGCTAAAGGGGTCAGCTGCTGAAAGCGAAGAAAGATGAGAGAGGGAAAAAAGAAAGCAGATTTGCCCTGTTCGGTGTGAAAGATGTTTCCGTCTTCAAGTGCCGGTGCCAGATTTTTCTGTCATCCCCTGCCTTGCCCAGCTTTGCTTACTGGTTGGCCACTTCCTTGGTGATCCCTCTGAGCACTCTATGATCACCGCCATCGTAAATCGGCAAGAGCGGCACCGCCAGCAGTGCACACTGCTGCTGCTTGCGTGTGGAGAGTTCAATTAATTTATCGGATCATTATGGAATCTATTTATCAATGTAAAGTGTACGCTTAGTAGCGTGCAGTAGTGCTGCTGCTGCTGCTGGTGCCTTTACAAAGGCCTCGTAGATGCTGGTGAATAGAGGTAGAGAAAAGAGAAAGAGTCTGTGTGTGTGTGTCTACACTTTGCCTACTCTTTGGAGCCAGGCAGATTAGGTCGAGAGATGATTGCCGCAGTGTACAATGCTGCTGCTGGCGCTGGCGGCTGAAAGTCGCTGTGGT
>NW_016218104.1:1443-1595 GCF_001687245.7 Rhagoletis zephyria | reverse complement strand
GATGCCTATATCTAATTACTTCTTATATCCCACCAAATAGCAACTTTGACCTATATAAAATGCATTTGGATAATATTGTCTCGCTCGCATTAAATGATCCATCAGATAGTAATTTGTGCATATTGGGGGATTTCAACTTACACAATGTCCAA
>NW_016218104.1:0-1402 GCF_001687245.7 Rhagoletis zephyria | reverse complement strand
TGGATAATATTGTCTCGCTCGCATTAAATGATCCATCAGATAGTAATTTGTGCATATTGGGGGATTTCAACTTACACAATGTCCAAAGGACTGACTCTCTTTCTTATTCGGTTCTCACTCCATCCAATATAAGTGCTGCCCATGAGTCTTATTTTATTGACTGTATTATCAACCTTAACCTTAAGCAAATCAATAAATTTGTTAATACTCTAAATAGGATCCTAGATCTCATATTTGTAAGCGATAATATTAATTATAGTGTTTATGAATGTATATCCCCAATAACTCCATGTGATAAGCATCATGTTTCCTTAGTTATAAGCCTGGATTTTTACGAATATTCTTCTACTTGTACAGCCTCTATGGATAAAATCGCATTCAAATTTGCTACCTGCGATTTTTCCAACTTGAATAATCTGCTGCTTAATATTTTAAATTACATTCGATCTGCTGAGGTATATCAAATCCAAGAGGTCATGTTCAAATATCCCATCTTCAGTTTTCCTAGACGATAATTTTGCTGAGTCTCCAGAAGATGTGGTTAATCTGTTCGCCGACTTTTTTAGGTCGAATTTTGTTTCCGCTGATAGTAGCACCACAGCTAACATTTCTTCTGATATCAATTCGAGCCTTAATTTTGGCTCCCTGACATTATCAACTGAAGATATAACAAAGGGCGTAGCTTCCCTTAAACCCTCTTCTCAAACTGATATTGATGGTCTGTCTGCCCTGCTATTGAAAAAATGTTCTGCCCTAATTCAACCACTAAAAATCATTTTTAATAAGTCTCTTGCTTCAGGTATATTTATTGATGAATGGAAAGTTACTTCCATAACCCCTATTCTAAAGGGTGGTAAGAAAAACGATGTTAGGAACTATAGGCCCATCTCTAAACTCTCAACTATTTCTAAACTGTTCGAGTGTGTAGTTAAAGATAAACTGTACTTTGCTACTAAANAACTATTCCTAAACTGTTCGAGTGTGTAGTTAAAGATAAACTGTACTTTGCTACTAAATCTTTTATTTGTCATAACCAGCATGGCTTTGTTTCTGGGCGGTCTACAGTTTCAAACTTAGCAGTTTTCACCGACTACTGCGTAAAGGCGTTTTCTTTTGGATTACAGGTGGACTGTATATATACGGACTTCTCGAAAGCCTTTGATAGAGTCCCTCATAGTATACTAGTCGAAAAACTTGCCTGCCTAGGTTTTCATTCATGCTTCTTGGAATGGATAAGATCCTACTTATCCAACAGACCCTGTGTTGTAACCATAGATGGNGTCCTTTTTATAAATGACATTAGTAGCTGCTTCTCATTCGCAAATTGTTTACTCTATGCAGATGATCTTAAGATATACACTATAATTAAAGATTCATTTGACGAGGTAAGGCTTCAATGCGA
>NW_016218103.1:0-1595 GCF_001687245.7 Rhagoletis zephyria | reverse complement strand
GAGAAAAACTAAGTACGCAGTTTTACTATAATTTACCCATAGTTTCGTGAATATATTAAGTTTTTTGTGTGTAAAATTTACTGTTGCACGGTGTAATACTATACGTAATGAACTGATAATTTCTGTTTTATAAAATATACAACGCACTTGTCACGTAAGTAGGCAAAATTTTCCCTTTTTACTTCTTCTTTTCTCTTTCTTAATAGTAATACCACAAACGGCAATAACACAAATTTGTGCCATTTCCCAATTGAATGTGAAAAACACAAGTTTGCTTTATTTCATTTCTCGCTGAGCAATAAGACCAACTTTTAAACTTAACAGAAAATAAAGCGAGAAAGCTGGTTTATTACTTCACATATTTATTGCGTCATTCATCCCACCTGCTTGTACCGAGTATACGTTCAAATTTAGAAGTCTGAGAGTAGGTGAGATTTTACATACAAAAAAAATACTGATAAAAATAAAATTTTTCACAAAACCAAGGTGGAAATCTTTAAATTGCTGCCCGTATTTTGTTTGTAAGTCAAATATGAGTGGCATTGTGCTACTATGATAGCACGGCCGAGTAATCATAGTCAACTTATGTACAGTAAAATATAGCCGCGATGCGAAAGAGAAATGCGATGCGATAGGCAATCGCCACAGGGTATTACTAACGATGTATTTGCCTATCGCATTGCATTTCTCTTTCGCATCGCATTACTTAGTAGCCCCCTGGTCTATGGTAAAGCCACAGTGATAACTGCCATTCAGTTCATTGACGGTGGGCTCCACACACAATACGCTCGATAAGACCATGTAACCTATGGTTAGAAGGCTGATACCGCGGTAGTTGGTGCGAACTATAAACCTTTAAATAGATTCTATAAATAGAAAAAAACAAAACAAAAGAATGCGTCCGTGCACCAGGATTTGAACTCGCGGCCAATAAGTTGGTAGTCGAACGCGCTACCATTCGGCTGCGGCAGCCGTTGAGATAATTTGGAAAAAAGATATAAGTTCTGTTCGCTATGCAAAAAACTTGAACCAGCAAATTTTGACAAGTTTTAAAATATTATTTTTGTTGTTATTTAATTTCGGTTAGTTTTTTATAGTTCGCTCTTTACCAACATCCGTATAAATTACGGTGACCATATTTATGAGAGCCGAATACGGGACAAAAAATAATTTTGCAAACTTTTTTCCCACACACAAATTTTTTCTTGAAACAGTATGCTTATAGTAACATCACAAAGGGAGTAGGATAATTTTCTCGAGATTATTACCCCGTAAAATTTGTTAAAAAAATTCTTAAAATTTTAATATAATAAAGTGTGATTTTCGGTAAGGCAAATTTTTGGCAATTTTTTTTTGTTGACGGCGTTACGCATATTTTTCATACACCATTTTTTTTTTGAAAGAGAAGCAAATGAGCTTCACTTTCCACTCGCACTTTATTATACTTAATTTTAATGAGTTAAAAGACTGTAAACCAAATTTTTTTCTAAAGATTCTAATAAAAAAGTTTGAAATTTTGGCGAAACAGAATTAATTTTTATAGTTTTATTGCACAAACTTGGAAATTTGGTATTATATGGTTTTTGTTAGAAAAA
>NW_016218102.1:0-1595 GCF_001687245.7 Rhagoletis zephyria | reverse complement strand
GTAAGGAATTCGGTTTGAAATATGCATTTTTTTTTGTAAATTCGACGTGTGTTCTACGCAGAAATAATGTGGGGTCATTTCAGGTACAGGAGGAAAAAACGACCTAAGTTTAAATATGCCATAATTCTTTATTTCGGTAATAGCCTCCTTTTTAAATGGCTACATTTCGTTAATCCGTTGGGGGAAAAAAAGAAGTTGAAATTTCTGTCTATGGAACCTTTTAATTCATGCATAATTACTGGAGTTCTTGATATTAGATTATACGAATGTTGAAATATATGTAGATGTGTATACATATGTATGTATGTATGTATGTACACATTTAAATGAATCGAAATGTAGGAATATGGGCCATTCCAAAAGAAAGTAAAATTAATGGCCTTTGAAACGGTGGTAAGTTGTTACAAAAATTTATGTATGCTGAGGAGTCAAAGCAAAACATGTAATTTTTTTTTAACGTATAGATCCAACAAGGTCCCCTAAAAAAAAAAACAAAAAAAAAATATTAGATAAAAATAATAATAAATATTAACATCAAACCATTAGCGGTCGGTTTACTCACGAACTATGTGTCCTCAATATCAAATGTCCCACCCGTCACTTTGGAATGCCCCACATAAGTTGTTTTAAAAAAATATTGTAGTTACTACGCAACAACATAAACGAGCAGGTTATAAATTAATTTTTTGTTTGTTTGTTTGACAAATAACGCTTATTACAACCATCGAATATTCGATTTTAATGAGGTACTCGTAGCTTTGCGACTATTCGAATAATCGAAGAGAATCAATTATTCGAATAGTAATATACGATTGCGGATCGAACGTTCGGGTATTCGAGTGATCTAATTGTTCGAGTAATTTCGGGAGCCCGTATAATTACCCTACACCAGTCACAATGGAATTGTCCTGTGGTCAGCGTAGAGGCGTCAGATTGAGGAGGGTACAAAGTGATGCTGAACGCGGCCTATTGCTGCCCATGGGGTATGTGTTCTTAGCAAAAATACGGTGGATGGCCTAACCCGCGCGTACATTTTCTATGTCGTAATACAAATCTCACTCTATTTTCAAATCTCTGATCTGAGTCGCTCTAACTAGTAATCTTTTCTCCAGCAGATCCATTCCGCTTCAAATTGCGTAGATCAGCACAGTGGCGGCGTGGATCGGGCGCAGCTTCGTTCAGAAGACACCAAGGGAGCAGAGGCTCTGGCACCGAAAAATAGGCACCGCTCTCTAAGCAGGAACCGAGATGCCAGTCGGCGTCGCTCCAGGAGTCTAACCCCGTTTAGGGCTACATCTTCTCCGTACCCTTCTGCTCAAGACTGGCATAGAGTCAAACCCAGGGCCAGAAATCTACACCTGCTGCGTATGCCAGAGACGACTGCATACAAACTCCACCTCGGTCAGGTGCAATGCCTATGACGGGTGGAGTCACCTCCGTAACTGCTCGGGCCAACATACGCACCGGCAATGGACCGCGTCGTTCGGGGGCCCCATGCTGTGCGAACCGGACNAACATACGCACCGGCAATGGACCGCGTCGTTCGGGGGCCCCATGCTGTGCGAACCGGACCGCCTCCACGGCAAACCACCACC
>NW_016218101.1:0-1596 GCF_001687245.7 Rhagoletis zephyria | reverse complement strand
AGTAGGCTTAAAGTCACAAAAACAGCACCCTTTGCCAATCCCTGGTGTGGATACCCTGCATTATGGAGAAGAAGACAAAAAAATTTGGTAAAAAATTTTTCACCAATCTAAACGCAATGGCAAAGTTGAACTTACGGCAGCTGCCCAGATTTGTTGGCTCCACAAACTTGGTTCAAAGAGGGATGGTAGTTTTGAGATCTCTGTGGTAGCACAAAATGCGTAATTTGTAGGCTTAAGTAGTATGTGTGCTGATAGGAATATCACTAACGCCTTGAAGAATGCTGTCCTTGTACAAACATACATGTCTGTGTCGATGAACGATAATCGCCTCTTTTCCGGCCTTAAAAAATTCATGGGCAATTAAGAAAAAAAAAAATAGAAAAATAATTGGTAAGCTGAATCCAAAGCAAGTCTGAGTCAAATTAAACTCGATATTTAAAACATCGTTGAAACTGACATCGATGTATCGTCAATTTTGTAATTTTAGAAAATTGGAAACATCGATGGCAAACATCGCGTACTTTAGCTGTAGCGGCAGCCTGTTTTTAGATGCCTTCGTCAAATTGAAGCTTTTTTCGCTACAAATTCTCTAAAAATTTTGCGCCGTACTATATACAAATGACGAATTTAGATTAAGGTTCATTCCAAAATCAACTGAATTTAATTTATTTTCTTATATGTACAATTCATACACCTGCGTTCACGAACACCTTACCACTTAAGATTTTGCAGATATCACAATTTCTAGAGTCTATACGGCAACCAAGGTTTTGAAATTCGCCAAGTATATTTTATAGATATTAGAGCAGTACGTAGCGAAATTTTGTTCATTTAGAATAATTAGTTAGTTTTTATATCAAAAAAAAATAAATAAAATTTTTTGAAAATATGATGGACTGATTTTTGCTTTGACATTTTCCTAAAGCTAAGAACTAGTGACATTGGTAAGAAGTTGATGCATCTTCAACCGAAGTAATAACTTTTATTCGTTTAGGAAATAGCGAAAAATGATTTTACAAAAGTGCGTTTTTAATTCAATATCTAATCATCTTTTCAGAAAGCCATATTAATCATCGGTTTATATTGACATATATCGGGCTTGTTTGAGATGCAATCACAACCGCAGTGTTGTGCGAATTATTAAAGTAACACGTTCGGTGTGAACTACTAGCAAGATTTATCAGTTGGGAAGTTGCAACAGTATTACAAATTTTCATCAGTGCTGCAGTATTGCCGCTTTTATTACGCGCCTTGAACAGCCTCATCCTGTTTCATTCANTCACTTGTGAGCAATGTAGAAATCATTATCCATCTTTTCGTTTACAAACACGAACTTAAGAATATATCAACAAATATTTTCAGAACCTAGCTTACCTATTACATACATACATGCAATATCCTAAACTGAATATTTTCTTATTTTTCTATATTATGCCTGATTGATTGAGCCCATCGCAATAGCACAATATTCTTGTGACCTCACAACACAATCATGGTGGTGTGAAAGTCGCCGTGTATGGGAAGAAAAACACCCACAGAGCATTTGATTTTGAGTAGCTGTAGCGTTTCTTACTCTTTTTGTTAATTTTGTTTGAA
>NW_016218100.1:194-1596 GCF_001687245.7 Rhagoletis zephyria | reverse complement strand
CATCTCTTGGAAAGGGGGGCGTGACACCTCGCATATCAATCGAATTTTTATACTGCATATCTCTGAAAGTATTCATGGTATAGTACTGGAACTTCGTATGGAGATATGTATATAGTTGAAATCAAGCCCATACTCATGGAGAAAATTTGGGCTATTTGAAAAGGGGTGTGAGGACTACAAACGTACCGACCTTTAGCTATCTTTGAATGAATTTTTTGTATTCTTCTGTAGGTGTGTTTGTGAGTGATCTCCTCCTAAATGGTTGTACGGATTTTAACGAAACTTTTTGTGTATTTGAGTGGGTCTCTGGATGGTTTAGTTTCACAATTTCCCTCTTTCTTCATAAGTATGCGATTGATTTCGTATATCTCCATACCAATTTCCAGAAATCTACCATGAACACTTCCAAAATAGGCAGTATGAAAAATTCGGTTTGTATAGAAGATGCCACGTCCCCTTTTCCAATAGTTCCAATTTTTCTCCAAGAGTATGCGATTTATTTCGTACATCTCCATACAAAACTCTAGAACTCTACCAAAAAATTTCCAGAGATAAGCAGTATGAAAAATTCGGTTTGTATGGGAGATGTCACACCCCTTTTTACAATAGCTAAAATTTTTATCCAAGGATATGCGATTGATTTCGTATATCTCCATACCAATTCCCAAAACTCTACCATGCACACTTTCAGAGATATGTAGCATGAGAAATTCGGTTTGTTTGGGAAGTGCCACGCCCCATTTACATATAGATTTTTTTCAGCCTAAAACCATCCTTGGGACACATGCGGCAGGTGGCAGTTTCAAAAAAATCGGTTCAGCCGCTCTCGAGCCTTGCGAAAACTAACAAACGGCTTACTAAATATATATTAGTTGAGGTATATTATATACTAGCAGACCCGGCGAACTTCGTCCCGCCCAAAATTTTTATATATTTTATTGAAACTTTTTGGTCCAACATTTTCAGCAACATTTCACGTTTACGATTTTCATGGGCACATTTGTCTGCTAATATTAAGGTTTGGTGGTCATTTGCCGCTTTAAATAACCTAAGGAAAGTGTTATATCCGTTCTTGAAATTCTCCAGTTGTGCGGCATTTCATAGCACGGTTATTCGCAAAGCGAAATAAATTTTTTCCTCTTCACTCCCTGGCGGCAACAATGACCCGGTTCTATAGTGAATGTCCTAGAAGCTTTACAGTATAGTAGGTGGCAATTTCAAAATCGGTGCGAATCATTGTTCTACAGAAATGCAATATACATATACTTATTTTTGACGAAATACCTTAAAAGTTTGAACGTATAATAATATTGTAAAACCACATCCATTGGGACAATTGCAACGCAGAAGCGTTCGATATACTCAATGATGCAACAGGTCGATTTAATCTGACCTTCACGGC
>NW_016218100.1:0-169 GCF_001687245.7 Rhagoletis zephyria | reverse complement strand
ATTAAATTGTGAAACTAAACCATCCAGAGACCCACTCAAATACACAAAAAGTTTCGTTAAAATCCGTACAACCGTTTAGGAGGAGATCACTCACAAACACACCTACAGAAGAATGCAAACAATTCATTCAAAGATAGCTAAAGGTCGCTACGTTTGTAGGCCTCACACC
>NW_016218099.1:0-1596 GCF_001687245.7 Rhagoletis zephyria | reverse complement strand
ATATGGTCCGATAATAATTTTAATAGACCAAATAAAAAAAAATAAAAAATAAACAAATAACAAGCCAGGAGTAGACTGCATACGTAT
Organism: Rhagoletis zephyria; assembly: GCF_001687245.7. NCBI lineage: Eukaryota > Metazoa > Arthropoda > Insecta > Diptera > Tephritidae > Rhagoletis > Rhagoletis zephyria. Next base: position 1,509 of record NW_016218099.1, on the reverse strand, counting down.
GTGTGCATGCAGTTATGTAGTACTTGTATATCTCACTACACTTAAAAGAGATTAGCTTAGAGAATATTCTGAGTGTATACTATTCGTTGCATTATAAATTAATTGCGACTCTAAATTGCATACTATTTACATATCGCACATTTGGATCTAAAGTGAGCTAACTCAAAATTTAGAGAGGGAAATTTAACTGCTCGTGGATCGTACAGATTCAACGCAATTAATACAAAAAACAGGTATAACAGTCGTTTTTTAGTTAATATATATAATCGTGAAGAAAAAAAAATATTTCCATTAATTGGAAGTTAGTCGCCCAACATTTTTTTTGAGTTGATCGCACTTTATATCTAGGTGTGCGATATATATATTGACGCATTAGGCTACGACGTTTGTTGGGGTAGATTAGTTAATTGTTGTTGTTGTAGCGGCTACTAAACCCCCCTCGGACCACCTTGTCCATCAACGTTGGCGTCAGGATCACCTAAGGGTAGGTCCATGAAGTGTGTAACTTCCAACGGGTCTATCCATAGGGAAAGGGGCGCTAGCTGGGTTGGGTTTTGGGGGCATACGAAGAGATGCCGTTTGTCATGTGACGACTCTCCGCATGTTGGGCACTCATTGGGCACATCTGCGTTCACTCTGCTCAGGTACGAGTTAAGCCTGCTGCAGCAGCCAGAGCAAAGTTGGGCTATTGTGGGGCGAGTCTCCCGAGGCAGACAAAGCTCCGTCTCGTCCACGTCCGATGGTTGTGTGCCCAAAACGGCATGCACATGTTGGGAGTCTACTCCCTGTGAATGCCGTTTAAGGCCTGACGGTATGCAGTTGTGTCCATAGGTTGTTTAATGAACCTCTGGACTTCGTTCCTTAGTTCGTACAGATGCCTCTTGACGTGTCTGGGCGAGGGCTCTTCTGCAAGCAGTTGTCTGTTTGGATGCCCACGTCTGTGGCACCCTACTAGGAACTGCTTACAGAGCATTATGTTATGCTCCCTGATGGGGAGCATCTGGGCCCCGTCATGAAACACCATCTTCAACAACAGCAGGAGGCGTCCTGTCGCGGGCCGGAGTGCCGTGTTCTGGAATTTATGCAGCTTTGTCCACTGTGTCCTGCTATTCTCCGGCGACCATACGGGCGCTGCATAGTTTAGGACTGGCTGGCCAATTTCTTTGTATGTTGCCAGCAACGTTTCTTTGTCTTTGCCCCCCAAGTGCTGCCGGCTAGCGACTTGAGGACCTTGTTGCGGGTCTGTACTCGATTGACAATTGCGCCGAGAAGGAGAATAGAGTATTGAAGGAGATTCCGAGGATTTTTGGGTTATTCGCCATCGACGTGAATTCCCAGTTGTAGTCTGGCCTGTGGAAAGTTCGTAGAGGCAGCGGGAAAAGGACACACCCCTGTGGAACCCCCTGTTTAATTTTTCTCGGGCTGCTTTCAAAAATTAGACCTTTGTTACACATTTAAAGTACAATGCATTTAATGTGCCTTCTCATTTTTGAAAATCGAACGAATTGC
>NW_016218097.1:0-1596 GCF_001687245.7 Rhagoletis zephyria | reverse complement strand
AAAGTTATAATACCCTTGTGCACAAGTGCGCTCGGGTATAAAAACAAGCGTTATTGTTATTCCATCAGAAATATACAACATATAAAAATATATATGTGTGTGTGTGTGTGGTGGATTTAGGTGTGGTGGGCTAAGGTGTGATGAGAAAGAAGGTGCTGTGGATTTAGGTGTGGTGAGTTAATGTGTGGTGAATTAAGGTGTGGTGGATTAAGGTGTGGTGAATTAAGGTTTGGTGGATTTGGGTGTGGTGGATTTAGGTGTGGGGAGTGGTGAGTTGAGGTGTGGTGAGAAAAGTGAGGTGTGGTGAATCCACCACACCTAAATCCACCACACCTAAACTCACCACACCTGAATTCATCACACCGTGACTCCCACACCGAATTCCACCACACCCCAACTCACCACACCCAATTTCACCACATTTCACCACATGACATGATATCAATTGATGTGGCATAAATGATTTCTTTTTCCTTTAGTTTAATTTCCTGTTCTTTGATTATATTGCTTAATGAAGAAACATATCTTTTTTATTAAATTAAATTTTTAGAAATTTGTTTTTATTTTTACTGCATTACTTTGTTTTGAGCTATTTTCTATTTTTTCTAACGTAATTTTTAGATGTTGTTGTTAAAAAGAAAATTTTAATTTCATTAGTTTGTATTCCTTTTTGCTTTGTTTTATTTTTTAATTTAACTATTTTTCATTTGTCTATTAGTTCCTATTGTTATAAAAATATATGAATATATTTTTTTAGTTTAATTTAATTTTTAAACAACTTATTGCTTAAAGGCGAACAGCACAACGATAAGAGCTCCTCTTATTGGCTAGTGTTTGGTCGAGGTTCTTCTCCAATTGGTGGTGTGTGACCTGACGTTGTTACACAAATGAAGGAAACTAAATTTTTTGCTTTTACATTGCAAAAATATACTCGGAGCCAGCCGTGGAGGCTTTAGAGACAAATTTTTCTTATTTATACATATGTTGCTCGAACCCAGATCCTGCGGGGTCGTGTTAGTCAGCTTTAACAAGCAGCCGACCGCCGCCACAGAGAATATCGTTTGCAATATTCTGAAAGAGACGATCTCACGTGCTTGAATTTTTTGTTTGATATTCCTACCTCAAAGCTTAATTTCAAAAATTTGGTACCTCTATTTACAAATTTATCTCTTCATTTTCGTTTTTCTTAACAAAATGTAATTTAAACAAACCAACTGTACTCCAAACTAAAACAATGCATCCATATTTACACCAAGTAAACAACAACAAAAAAGCACTTGAAAACTGAAACTTCCGCGCCAAAACAAAAATCAAAACTGGCAAAAATGCAACCGGAGAAGTAGAAATATGTTAAGAAAAATTCACACACAACAGCACACAAAACGCCTGCGCTAAGTAGCACTATAAAACATACATATATATAAAGAAGTAATAAACTTTTGTTGAAAGACAATACGAAAAGTCGCAACGGCGGTGAAACTAAAACACAAGATGCACAAGAAAAACGGAAATCTTTGTAGAAAAAAGCTGAAGACGAGTGAGAAAAGGTGGAAAAGACTTCGGGAAGTGGAAGACACAAAGCAGCAAAGAAAGTGC
>NW_016218095.1:0-1596 GCF_001687245.7 Rhagoletis zephyria | reverse complement strand
ACATAGACGAGACGGAGCTTCATCTGCCTCGGGAGACACGCACTATACTTGCACAGCTTCGCTCCGGCTACTGCAGCAGGTTCAACTCCTACTTGAGTAGGCTGAATGAGGATGTGCCGAACGAATGTCCGGCATGCGGAGAGACCCCACATGACTCGAAATATCTCTTCGCATGCCCGGCAAACCCGACATCCCTAACGGCCTTGTCCCTACAGGCAAACCCCGCAGAAGCTGCACGCTTCCTAGGGTTGCCGTTAGTGGAACTTGACGACAACGACTGAGATACCAACCGATCTGGGCGGGGTTGTTGTAGCCGCTACAACAACAACAANATAGCATCGCACAGATGTGTGCGTAATTGTGTTTTTGAAGTGGTAAATTCTGTAGCATCAGAAACGGTGCGGAGGTCGAGGTGAACTCGAGCCGGCAAAAAAACAATATTGTGAAATTTATTAAGGGCAGCAGTCTACCGGATATCCGATCGGATATCCGAATCCGGCTGTTATTTTTTACAGGATATCCGGAATCCTGTTATCCGGCAAAATATGTATCCGGCACATCCCTAAAGAAAACTATTATTAGCATATCCAATCAGCTGATGAATTCTGTAGCTGAATAGTTTTAGATCTTGACACTTAACAAACTCCTGTTTCCACTACTCGGCACCAAAAAACTAAAAAAAAAAGGTTCCGTGCGTCATGCAGACTGCGCCCCTCGTGTCGGTTGGGCGGGAATGGAGGGTAAAAAGCCGTTGGGATTAATTAATTAATTAAACTGAACACCTTGATCACTTGTAATTTGAGAAGGTACTCCAAAACGTGGTATATACTCTTTGAAGAAAATAGTAGCAACTGATTTTGCTGTGGCTTCTCTAAGAGGATAGGCTTCTGGCCAACAGTGTTTCGATCAATACTTGTTAATATGTATCGGTAACCATTTGAAATTGTCAAGGGTCCTACAATGTCTGTATGTAGATGCTCAAATCGACCTTTTCGTATAGTTATTTTACTAATAGGAGTTTTGGTGTGTTTAAATACTTTTGCTTTTTGGCAACCTGTGCAAATTGTAACCCATTCATTGATTTCTTTATTCATTGATGGCCAGAAATATTTGGATTTAATTAAATGTCGTGTATCTCTAGTACCAGGATGAGCTATGTTATGTAATTTAGAAAATGCTTCATTGCGAAGGCTTTGTGGTATGTATGGTCTAGTAGTTTCATTTGATTCTTCACAAAAAATTTTAATGTTAAGAATAGGAATTTCATTTTCTTTTAATTTATAAATACCCTCTGGATTCTTAATAAAATCTTTTAAAAATGTATCTTTTTGCTGTTCTTCATATAATCTTTTAATGTTAAACTCTTCATTTTCTATAGGTTCTACTTCTGGAATTCGCGAAAGTGTGTCTGCTACAATATTATTTTTGCCTGAAATATGTTTGATGTCACTAGTAAATTGTGAAATATATTCAAGATGCCTTGTCTGACGAGGACTACGTTCAATTTTCGAGTCTAGAACATAAGTTAATGGTTTCTGTATACACCTTAAATTTACGTCCTTCTAATATGTGCCTAAAATGTTTAATAGTTTCATA
>NW_016218093.1:0-1596 GCF_001687245.7 Rhagoletis zephyria | reverse complement strand
TCAGAAATATAAAACCCCCTCTAAAATATATTCCTGGGTGCGCCCCTGAAAGAGCCTATCATTTGTTTTTTCGGATCACTCAAGGGATTATTGCACACTGATCAAAAATATGGCTACGTCATTTTCATATTTCGATAGGTTTGGAATTTTTAGATATTTTTATGGAACTTTAGGGCTCTTGAGGCATGTCTTTCCATTATCCGATTTTGAATTTTTTTTCGCAAAGCACATTTATATGACCAAATGAACTTGGCAAGGCGCACCCTAATGTATATACAAAAATATGCGCGTACATGTACATATATTACACTGGATCACAAATTTTAATTTGGCTTTTGTTCTCCAGACGCCACTATTCAATTCCTATGTAGAATTGCTCGGTGATTCCGAAAATCTAGTTAATTTTTTTTCTATGGATACGTTTTCGAGATGTTTGCAATTTATTTATTAACTCGATTTTCGGAATCACCGAGCAAATCTACATAGGAATTGGATAGTGCCGTCTGCCGTCTGGAGAACAATTTTTCTGTAAACCAGTGTTATTACTTGGTCTGTAATATTCCCTATGAGACTTGAGTGTGCATCAATATCTGTATATTAATGTAAATCATCGGGAGCCCCAGAATACTCTTTGGGGAATTTGTATGCGGTTACAACAACATCAGGAGCNAGCTGTAATGAAACAAAAGCGAAAATAAAACATAACTACTTTTTCAAAAGTAACCCCCATATAGGGCGTATTTATAGTTAAAATAATGTCGACATTTAAGTTAGTTGCAGATGTTTGACATAATTTTCAATGGAATATCTATCAAAATAGCTGAAACTAACTTTAAAATCGACTTTATTTCAACTATGTTTGAATATGTCCCATAATATTTAACGAAAAAATATATTTCAAAAGTGCAGTGAGTTGTGTTAATACAAACAAAACTTCTACAAAATTGGTGCTTATTTTATAAAAAATTTGTGCAATACCCAAGTTGAATAGATAGTAATAAAACGATACCATGGAAGTATGGATACCTGTACTTGGAAGTACTTAGATTGAAAGAAGGTATCGATACCTACTAAGTACCGAGCTAAAAGTATCGATACCTATTTATATCGATACTTGTACCTATCAAATTTCTATGAATTTTTGTCAAAATAACTTATGTGACTATCATTTTTGATTTTACACGAATGGTACTTTGTCTCTTTAAGAAAAACTTTAAGTTTCAAAACATGTTTTACTCGGATGACCTCCAAAACACAAGAAAAAAGTGTAAAGTCCAAGGAGTTGTTTTTTAAAAAGTCCCCAGAATTTCGTTAATAGAATTTGTTGCTTTTTTATGTACGTATTTTATTTGTTATAAATAAATATTTATTTTGTACGAAGAGAAAGCGATTGAGATCTAAAACAATTATTTTATAATTTATTTCATACAATTTAATTAATTAATAAAAGTCATCTGTATTATAACACTGTTCAACAGATAAACCGCTAACTTTTCGGTGTCCAACCTAGTTTTAGGGATTATATTTGCGAAGAAGGGGAGATATGCCCAATGAAAAAATTAACAAAAATGGAAACTAGCAAGGAAAAGAGGTTTG
>NW_016218092.1:0-1596 GCF_001687245.7 Rhagoletis zephyria | reverse complement strand
TGAGCCTCAAATTTTCTTTTAAAAATTTTATTTAATCAGCTAATTTTATGTATAGAAAATTGATCATATTTTGTTATTTTTATATTGCAGGTAAGTACCTTTTGCAAACTTTTGCCGCTATAAGTAAAATATATAAATATCTATTAAATATGCATACCAGATCTCGTGCCAGTCACTCATTTGTAATTTATTTTGTGTTTGAAACATTCATGCTCTAATAAATGCACATAGTATGTACATACCTACGCGAAATCAGAGTGACTATTTTTCGGCTTTAATTATTTTTGTGCTATTCCACAAATAGTGGAGCTTAAAGCTGCCTTCCTATTTTTGTAGTTTAACGCTACTGGTTTTCTGCTACTTAGAATAGAATTAATTTTTAAATGGAACTTTTTCATCGAATATATGGGGAATTCCAGCCCAATTCGGACACCATTTGGCCTTTGCATCTCCGATTTTTGTCATAGTTTTTGTTTTTTAGGGTTAGAATTTTTAAATTTTTTTGGCCAGCGGTTTGCGAGTTCCCTTTTTAAATGCCCATAACATTGCGAAAAATTGACAATGTGAGACCGTTTTGTTTTTGAATTTCGTTCATTTTTAAGCCACTTTTGGAATATAGAATCGATCATTTGAAAAGCTACTCACAACAGTTTTAATTTTTATTTTTACACTTTTTTGACTTAAAAAAATTTTTTTTTGCATAATTTTGCCAAACTTTTTGTTTCCTTTTTGGGAACTTTAGAACTTTTGAAAAGCTACTCAGAACAGTTTTAATTTTTATATTTTTCAAACATTGAACTTTTTCGACTTTTTTGAAAACATGTTTTTTGGCGTAATTTTGCAGAACTTTTTGTTTTCTTTTCACTAACTGTAGAAATATTGAAAAACTAATTACAGCAGCTTTAATTCGCATTTTTCTCAAACATAAAATTTTTCGAATTTTTTGAAAATTAAAAAAAGGCTTTTTTTCGTCATAATTTTACAGACCATTTTTTCCTTTTCAGGAACATATTTTTTTTTCTTTTTGCGGCTTTAACATTTTGTTGAAATTAGTTTTTATTGAATGTGATTTTATACATGATAAAAAAATAGGAAGGTAGAACCGCTGACAGGAATTTTTCGAATTCTTGACGTTTTCAAANCAATTTTATATGATTTTAAAATGTTGGCAAACTTCAAAAAAAATCATGGCCGACGAATTGAGAGAACGGTTTTACCTTACTATGTTTTTATCATGATTTTATAGAAATTTAATGGAAACTTTCCTTTAAAAAAAGAATTATTGAAGTCGGTTAAAAAAGACCACAATCGACCTATTTTTTTTTTATGAAGCTATGGGCATTAAAAAAAGTAAATTTTTTCCAAAAATCGATATCACGAAAACAACTGGTAAAAAATTACAAAAAAAAAAATCATGGAGCCCTCTCGCAATCGTCACTTTAACATAGAAAATTATAAAAAAATCGGTGATGCAAAAGCCAAATAGTGTCCGAATTCGGCTGGAATGTCCCATATAGATAGATACATACATATATATATTTGCCTCCGAATGGCTATGATAAACCACATTTTATTTCGCGGCCAACCGCAAATTTA
>NW_016218091.1:0-1596 GCF_001687245.7 Rhagoletis zephyria | reverse complement strand
ATTAGCGGTACCGCGATTGGCGCAATCTCTATTTCTCTCAATCGTGCTTTTACTACTAAGTAATCGCGGTGATGTTTTGTGATTGCTTTCAATTGTCTATTTTCTTGNATGTCAAATATTTTTAATTTTTTCTCACGAAAATTATAAGTTGTTAAAATCCATTTGCTTGTGAAACCTTTTTCCATACAAAACAAGCGATTGAATAGCAGCTTTTGGAACGTTCGCCCAACTCGGCAGCACGACCGCTGATTACTAGGCATTGTAAAGGATGGATCAATGCTTCGAGAAGCAAATAAATTTACTAGGAAAGAAAGTTGCATAAATTTTTATTTTTTCCAATTTCAATTTTTTATTTTTTATAATTTTTTGTATTTCACATGGCACGCTTTGATTTAGAAGAAAAAATTCAGAACAGTTGATGACACTTTCGATACCAGAAGCAACAACAAAATACACGCAAATGTTGTTTTTGCTCTACTGATACTACCTGTTTAATGTGCCTTGAGTTCAACCGACCTGAGTACGTTCCCAGTAAACATTTAAGCTTGATATCAAATAGCGAGCAATTCGATAGCAAACCCATTTATCAACACTTGCCCTTGACATCAAGGCTTGATTTGGGCTTGAAATGGGTTTGATATCTAAACTGTTCTAATACAAAAGGGCACCAAAAAATCTATTTGAAGTGGACTAGATTTAGCTGCTGTTCTCAAACTACTTGCAAGGCTTATTATCAGCTTGATATTGAGCCAAAAAAAGCTAATTTATCTCAAAGGGACTATCACTACTTTTTCAGAGGCCACCATTTCACACAACACTAGCTTTGCTTGTTGAACCCTGGGATTCAGTAGTTCAGTCTCATCTCAAGTCACTAAATTTGAGACTAGCAATAAATGGCTATTTTTGTGACTTGAGATTATTTGGGTATTCAGTAGGAGCACAAAAAGTTCACCAAAAATGTGTGGGGAAAACGAACACAGACAGTCAACTGATAGCGTTTATGTATGCCTTTTTCCCGCACCGCCCAAAGACTCGCAATTGGTGAAAGCATTAGGCTGCCGGTCGAGAGATCGGAGTTCGAGTCCCCCTCGGGCGTAGAGAATTTTTTATTTATTTTTGGTTAGTGTTATTTTTTTTACACAATCGTTAAAGGTTTTTGGTTTATTTCCTAATGAAATTGTTGTTGAACAAATTTCCTCGTTTCATTTTCGCATTTTTTTTAAAATAAAATTGAAAGAAATTATCCTTTGCTCCAGGGGCGCACCCAGGAATATATTTTAGGGGGGTTTTATATTTTTGAAGATATATCACCGGAAAATACTGAAAATTTCAGATAATACGCTCTTTAAAATATATTTATGCAAGTTTTATGTATCGGTTTAGAGATCCGATGATTGGATCATGAAGAAATTAACGGTACCCCTAAATTTGAATATAAGAATTGAAGCCCGTTGTGTTCTTTCCTTAAAAACTACTTGTTTAATAAAAAGTGCTATAAACTCAAGAGGCGCTCAACTTTCAAAAGTACCTAAGAAAAAATTTTAAATAGACTCAGTAAAAATAAATTTATTGATTCCATGAATTTTTGCACTTTTA
>NW_016218090.1:0-1596 GCF_001687245.7 Rhagoletis zephyria | reverse complement strand
AACTCTATATTTTAGCAGACATTTTAAATATAATAGAATTTATTGCCAAACGAAAATTTACAGAGTGAAAGGCTAAATAGCCAAATTCTCAAATTTTGAAAAAAACATCGATGTTTCTCCAGCTCTAAATTCAACTCAACTTGGAAAACGTAGTTGGCTGGAACCAGCATCCTCGGGCTCATCGGTAAAAATAATTCGTAACTGATTTCCATTTTTTTGCTTTTAATTATTTTAATATGATTAATAAAGCACAATATTATTAACATATCAAAATTTGATCGAATTTCCGACTTTTTCAATAAGCTACAGTCAACTGAAAAGAGTTGTGAATGACAATAGCAATAAATAGTTGAGTTGTCTACAAGTTGAGTGGTCAACCATAATAGGGGCCTTAATAAATGAAACAGAAGTAGGCAAACAATGTTAAATGTCTCTTTCCTATTTTTATATTTTCGGCACTGTATACATGTACATTTGTAGTATGTACTGTAAGCAAAGCAGCCAGGTCTAAAAGGCAAGAAAAATATGTAGTGCAAGAAGGCGTAACACTAGGCGACAAATGAAAGTGTACACCTTATTCTAATAGAATACTTACAATTATTTTCATAAAAAAAATTTTCATTAATTATTTATGAAAATCTCTTCTTCTTCTTTATTGGCGCTATAACCGGCTAAGCGATTTTGGCCCAGTCCAAAACAGCACGCCAGCCATTTATCTTCTCTGCCAACTGACGACAATTGGAAGTGTCAAGTGAAGTAAGTCCTTCTCCACCAGGTCTTTCAAACGCATAGGCGGCCTTCCTCTTCCTCTGTTACTTCTCGTTAAATACTTTCAGATCAGGGGCGTTTCTGTCCATTCGAACGACATGGCCAAGCCAGCGGAGGCGCTTTATTTGAATTCGCTGCACTATGTCTATATCGTTGTAAAGCTCATACAGCTCATCGTTAAATCGTCTGCGGAATTCGCCATCGCCAAAGCGTAAAGATCGGCTCGGAGAGGGCTTTTCCAATTCTTACGGGGCTGGTGGTATTGCTCAATGTCAATTTACACAGCTGTATAAGTTTTGGGGAAGACCTCTATTACACAATACGCTCGATAAGTCATATATGCTTAGAAGGCTGATTCCGCTTATATGCTTAGAAGGCTGATGGCGGGGTTGACTTTCTTGTGGATTGAGCAGAGCACACTTAACCATCTAACCGGTAAAAGTGCCTCAAGGCAAGGATCACAAAAATCACCTTTTGCATATGAAGATGTAATTTTTCATTACACAAGTGAGATCAACGCTCTTGATCATATTTTTGATGACATTTCCTTCTCAAATTAGACTGTAATCCGACGGTCCGTTTGCCCTCTGTTATCCGTTTTTTGCGAAAAGGTGGAGGAGAAGGTTGTGTTTTCGTATTAAAAAATTTCTGATTTTCAGCATCGGAAATTTTTATTTTGGAGACGTTCTTTTAATTTAAGAATTTTATTCCCGTAAAGTGTTAGCCACAAGCTTCACGATGTTATATCTACGGTGTTGAAAATAGTTGGCTTTTATGTCCTATAGCAAAAAACCTAAGTGTGCCTCAAGGCACTCTTGTCGTTCGGCG
>NW_016218089.1:0-1596 GCF_001687245.7 Rhagoletis zephyria | reverse complement strand
GTTTATACCTTAGAAGTATAGTTTAGCCGTAAAAGGGGTGTAAAGGAAACATGATTGCCTATTTATATATATGATTTATGTATTCGCGTAAATTGTAAATGGATAAGCCCTCCTAGAAAGCATGCAAGGAAGCACTTTTTTCAGCCCTTCTTGGGTAGGCCTCTTAGAATTACTTCACTAAAGAAGGCCTACCTAAATTATCATCTGGGCGTTTTGCAAAAAACTCTGTATCCAACTGAATGATGTATTATGATGAGCTCTGAGGGCACAATAGACCATGTTATGTGGCCAAAAATCTTTCCGTATTTTTTTTTTAAGTGAAACTTTTTTAGCGGCTGTTGGTTGGTTGGGAGTAAATTGGCGAATTCAACGGAAATGGTGCAACGGAAACGGTTGGGGTTGAAACAAGTGCTTCTTGAGTGTATGCACTTGATATTAATTTTACAAATAGAATAGAAATTTAGAGATTTTTGGAATTCTTGGGACTTATCGATAGAATAATCGATATTTTTATCGGTTTTGTTATCGATATATCGATTTTGCTATCGATATTTTCGAAACATATCGATATAATCGATAATTTCATAGATTTTGTTATCGATATTTTTATCGGTTTTGTAATCGATTTTTAGGCGAGATTTTTTATCGATATAGTTTTTGGTTTTGTTATCGATATTGCTATAGATTTTGTTATCGTCATTTTTATCGAATTTGTTCTTTATTTTTATCGATTTTGTTATCGTTTATTTATAGATTTTGCTATCGATTATTTATCTATTTTCTTTATAATTTTTTTACCGATTATTTATCGTTTTTTATATTGATATTTTTATGTTTTTTTTTTATCGATTTTGTTATCGTTTTATCGATTTTGTTATCGATATTTTAATCGATTTTGTTATCATAATTTTTATCGATTTTTGTTATCGATTATTTGTTGTTGTTGTTGGTTAAGCGTATTGGTATTTGTCGATTTTGTTATCGATATTTTTTATTAATTTCTGTTATCGATTATTAATAGATTTTTTATCGGTTTTGTTATCGATATTTTTATTGATTTTTTAATCTACCAGTATTATTATTGATTTTGCTATCGAATTTTTCATAATTTTTTTTTATCAATATTTTTATCGGTTTTGTTATCGATATTTTGTTGGATGTTACTATCGATTTTGTTATCGGTAGAGTATAAAGATAGAAATGAAGATAAAGGAAAACAGAATAACATAAATGTAATTAGAACGAACAGGGGTAGAGGTAGATAGAAAAAAGACAAAAAATATAACCTTAAGCAAGAATGATAGAATACAAGATTGCGCCAATCGAGCTGAGAGCAACTGGCCGTGACGTCAAAAAATACCAGAATGAGAGAGCAAGACGAACTCGACAAGAAAAAGAGGAAGCATCGACCAATAGGCAGTGTTGCCAAGTTTTGACTTTGAAAAAGCACCAAATTTTTATTGGTGTATTTTATGGACTTGATATGAATACATAATTTTATTGTAAGGATGCCGATTCAAAAATCAATGTTTCTTGCACAACGGTATATTTCTTCTGGCATGATTGAAGGTGCTGCCACATATTTCTTTGTCACTT
>NW_016218088.1:0-1596 GCF_001687245.7 Rhagoletis zephyria | reverse complement strand
GCAAGCTATACTAAAGTCGCTAGACGACGCACATACATATGTATTTTTAGTTATGAACGTATGAACTTATGAATATATATGTATTTACTTATAAGTATGTATGTATGTATGTTCATTTGGCACTTTCTCGTGCATCAATGATATATTTCTGAATTGCCAAAAAATTCCACAGGGAGATGAACAACGCAACCATTTGAAGCTTGTCGGTTTTGCCGCATGAAATGTAAAAACAAAGTTGCAGTTGAAAACAATGTCAGTCAGTGGCAACAATGAAAAATTCCGCCACGTTGCGGCTAACAGAAGAAATGGTGTGGTTAAATTCTAAATATTTATGTCAAAACATTTATAACTACATACATACATATATGTGGCAACAAGAAAAAGTGGCCGGGATTGTTGGACCAACAGGGCGTATGCGGCCAATAAACAATGGATGCGTATGGATATGGATCACACATTCAAACATATGAATACAGTTGACCAGCTTTATGTTATTGCACATATTCTACATTGCCAAGAAAACTTGTGAGATGTTTTCATTACAAACTTTGCTTATTTGATTTGGGAATGACAAATGTATGTTTACATACATATATATACTTTGTATTTACATGTGTGGTGTGCTCCTTTCGCTTGAGTTATATACACGCGAGCGCATGCCATTTTTGCTTGATTTCCTTAGAAGCTTATTCAAGTGTATAAATGCTAGAATTCCTACGGCTTTGCAAATATAAATTTATATATATATATCCATACTTATATGTACATATACATTTTACGAGCTCGCTCTATGATTTAATGAAACGACAGTTTTTTTAATAATTGTATTAATCTTAATCTAAATAACCACGGCTTAGCAAGTTTCTTTTATTCAGATGAACACTAAATCATACATTTAGGAGGAATTTTTGTCCCCAACGATCCACCATTTCGGCCGCTTTCGCCATAATGGTTTTTCAGTTCACTAATTTTACGTCCAAATTTCCAACTTTGTAGGAAATCTAGAAAAATTCAACAAATTTATACCGCAACAGCCTACTTTTTATTAAAAATTTTTTGAAAAATGTTAAGTATGCAGTTTTGTAACCCATTAAATTCAAGCTCAATAAAGGGCAAGTTTTAAGTGGCTAGAAATTCGCGTTGATTTCTCATAATTTTTTTCTGATGGCTCTTTTCCATACAAAAAAAAACTTCTCCGCAAAAAAATAGCAGTAAGCAACGGCATTTTTTAGCAATTTCCAACTTGCACTTTATTAAACTGGATTTTAATGGGCTATACAAATACATACTTACAACTTTTCGAAAAATTTAAAAAAAAAAGTTTTCTGTTGTTGTAAAATTTTTATGATTTTACTAATTTTTTTACAAAGTTTGAAATTTAGACATATGCGGCGTATGAGTAACATTCGTGCATTGCAAAACCAATACAACGAAAGGGCTGAAAATAGTGGACGTTGAGAATGGAAATGACTCCGTGCGTAAATGTAAATCCGTATATGAAAAAAGTTGAAGATAAATGTTTAGATGAAAACAATAACAATAAAAAGAATGATAACAAGTAAGAAAGTCTAAGTTCGGGCGGAGCCGAACATTAAA
>NW_016218086.1:0-1596 GCF_001687245.7 Rhagoletis zephyria | reverse complement strand
TGTGTACCTGTTTACAGCACAAACACGATGGCTGCTCCTCACTACTGTGTAAGACTCGACGTGTTGACCCTCCACTTTGACCTAGTTGGCGATTGGCGTACGTGTTTTGTCTCGGCTGTGGCATTACTGGATGGCTATAGCGCAAAGAAATGTCGGCAACACCTGGCATAATCGACACAACCTTGGCCAAATCGCTCAACCAGTCGGCAAAAGTCTCCACAGTAGGATAAGGCGAAACGTTGGCGGCATACTTACTCCATTCGAACTGTTTTGATGGTGGCAACTTTGTAATCAGCTGTTCCAGAAGAGTCGGATTTCCCAAATGATGTTCGCACTTCGCAGATTTGAAAAACGCCGATATATTGCGAACACGATTTGAGAANGTCGCAGATTTGAAAAACGCCGATATATTACAAACACGATTTGAGAATTCGAGAACTTGATCGAGGCGGTTGTCACTGATTGCTGGAAACGTCTGAACTTTTTGTAGCTGTGCGCGTATTAATAAATCGGGGCGACCGAAATTAAATTCTAGCTCCTTTATTATTTTTGGTACATCATCCGGATAAATAAGCATTGATGTGACGGCGCGCTTTGCATTGCCTTGTAGCGCTCTTTGCAGTCGCATGAGGTTCTGCCTATTATTGTACCCGAATTCCGCTGTANAGAGCTTAGCGGAACTATCAAAAAGAGTTAAGGCTGCATTTGCCGACGTCGATGTTAGTGGCTGTACTGCAGGCAGCGTTAACTGCCGCACGTTCTGCGACGATTGTGGAACTGAAAGCGGCGCAACTGGATTTGGTGCATCAGCGAACTGAGCAGAATCCAATTCGATACGTTCACGCAACTGTTGTATCTCAGCTTGGCTACGACTCGTCTCATTTCGTAACTCTTGAACACACTCCCTCAATGCGGTGATGCTTGCAACCAAAGTAGCCAACGCGTCAGCTCCTATGTTGGTTGGAGGTTGCGCTGCATACCGCACGGGTGCGCCAATTTGACTGGCATCATCCGATTCGGATTTGCTTCCCTCTGCATCTGCACCAGTCTGCGATCTAGTTGATATGCCTCTGGGCATCGCGGCGCGAATTTAAACAACGACTAATAGTGCAATGTTTCCCAATAACAAGTCAATTAAATTAAAAGTTTATCAAAACCCCACCACATGAAACGACGACTTTTAGTAAGGTCTTAAAAAGCACTGCCTTGCAAATTACTGGTGATTTTTGATGACGACTTAGAGCGTTGATGCTTATTNAATGACGACTTAGAGCGGTCAAAATTATTTTTCTTTTAATACGTTGACTTGCAGGCACCAAGTGTCCCAATCGAATTGATTAAAAAATGTATAGCGGTCAAATTATCTTTGTTTTTCCTGAAGATGTCTACCACCCTGCTATTGAGATATCTTACGAAATTATAAACGATGGTCAAAATTGCGATGTCCAAACATACGAGCCAAATATTCGCTTTGATTTTTCGAAAGCCAACTTTAAAAAACTGAATAAAGAATTGTCTAAATTGTCGTGGCCTATATACAAAGAAAAAGTTGAGCAAAGCGTTGCACATTTTAATTTTACTGTACATAGATTATTT
>NW_016218085.1:0-1596 GCF_001687245.7 Rhagoletis zephyria | reverse complement strand
TGAGTCAGAGACTCTGACGTACGAGCAGCCTTTGAAGTTTTGAGCCTGTTCGCGCACTCTCCCTGTAGTGCTCTATATCGTACTTTGCTTGTGCTGAGCAGCGAAAAGTTTTGCCGAAAAAAAGTCGTAGCCATCACCGCGCCGTCATAATTCAGCTCACTTGAATCGACAACAGCAGCTCGGTGTTTCAAACTCCCATCCCCTCTCCTGGTGACACTTCGCCCAGCAGAAACAGCGAATTGTACCACACCCCAATCGTCACGATGTACAACTCAGCGGAGACTGGCACCTACGGCCAGGATGGCTTCGATGCCTTCAGCAGCAAAACAGTTCGTCTTGGTAAATGATGCTTTCCTCCTGACTTTGACAAGTCGGCTTCTGATGCCGGTAAAAGCTTCTTACAGTTCCATTTCTTTCCAGGATTCATTCGCAAGGTCTACGGAATCTTGTCGGTGCAGCTCCTCATCACTCTTGGCTTCGTTTGCGCTTTCTCTCTCAGGTAAGCACTGACACACTTTGCCAAACTTGAAAACACATGCTCAATTTTCATCATTACAGTGATGGTGCTCGAAAGTGGACACGCCAGAACCAATGGCTCTTCTGGGTTGCTTTGTAAGTGAAACACTCCGGGACTGGATAAAATGAGCTAAAATTGTAACATGCACTGTTTTACTTAGCGGTACCACCCTGGTCACCATCATCATGCTGACTTGTTGCGAGAACTTTCGACGAAAGACTCCACACAACTACGTGGCACTGATGGTGTTTACCTTTGCCGAGTCTTTCATGGTCGGGGTGATCTCATCAATGTACTACTACAAGATCGTTCTCACGGCTGTACTGATCACCGCGGTCATCTGTCTGGCGCTGACCATTTTCGCGTTCCAAACGAAGATCGACTTTACCGTCTACAATGGCTTGCTCTTTGTCCTCCTGATCGTCCTGATGCTGTTTGGCTTGATTGCCTCTTTCTGGCGTGACGGCATCGTGCATCTCATCTACTCTTGTCTGGGAGCCCTCTTGTTCTCTGCTGTAAGTACTTCATGTTTGCATGACTTTCTTGTGTTGTCCCTTTGTCTTGTGGTTTGTAAAAGTCCTCTCCCACCAACACTCCCCTCCAGTCGTAGAATCTACCCCACTCCCCCCTCTTTATTTCCCCATTTTAATTGTGGTTTATTTGCCCCTCATTTTTCTGCATCTTTCTCCCAACAGTACCTTGTAGTTGACACCCAAATGATCGTGGGCGGAACCCACAAGTTCCAGATTTCATCGGAAGAATACGTTTTCGCCGCGCTGACATTATATTTAGATGTTATTAACATCTTTTTATATGTTTTGAGCATAATTTCCTCAGCCAACCGTTCTTGAGCTTGTTATTCTGCCCCTCTTCCGTTTTCCCATCCCCTGCTATTTCCCCTGATGTTCATATTTGTTTTCCTTTCGCACACTTTGCACTTTGCATCTTAGCCTTCATCCACTTATAAATATTTGAATAACGCGTTATCTCTTCTTTCTGCAGTATCTTGTAGTTGACACCCAAATGATCGTCGGCGGAAGCCACAAGTATCAAATTTCACAGGAAGAATACGTCTTTGC
>NW_016218084.1:0-1596 GCF_001687245.7 Rhagoletis zephyria | reverse complement strand
GCGACTAATGGCATTGTAATTTATGTATGGTACAGCTGAACTGAACTGAGGGAGATCAGCGACGGTATATAAATACTACTACTACACAGCATTACACACATCAAACATGCCACCGCCACCAGGTATGGTGGTAACGCTGATATAACCCCATTTATAAGGGAGAGAACGGATACCTGAGAAGCAAAGAGTTCGACAGTAACTGCAGCAAAGGAAGTGAGTGAGTGTAGCGGTAATGCAAATGCCTGCGTCTGAAGCCGTGTGTGTGATTTATGCCACTTACGGGTCGTGATTAGCGAATTTAAAGTTAGTCCACTGGAAATGTATAGCCTGCAGTTTTCTCTCTTTTCGGGTAGTGTAATGATGACAGCTAATGGGCGGTAATTAGCAGGCAAAGAAAGAGACAAGAGAAGAGAACGATACCACCACCACCAACTGACTGACTGAACAGTCCGCATATGCAAATGGCAACAGTCACCAAGATATGCAAAGCAGCAGCAACAACAACCAGAGATGGCTACAGTCGATAGTCAGTGGCAAGGAAAGATGAAGAAGAAGAAGAGTTAGTGATTGATGAACAAGGAGAAGATTGTTTTCTGTTTCTGTAAACAACAAAGTTTTTTTCCTGTTTCAGGTTAGTACAATGCAAATTGTTTTGAAAAAGACACCAAAAAACAAGAAACTGTACGAGTGTTTCAAATGAGCAAATCAATTTTCTTCAATTTTCAAAAAAAATGAAGTTGGAAACAAACCCCAATCAACTTTGCCTACTTAGCTCCGTGAACATGGTAAAACGTTTTGCACTAATTAAAAAATCCGCTAGGTCAAAGTCAATCAGCTTAGTAATAGAGCGAGATTTTAAGACTAAAAGAGTTTTAAAAGAGTCTTGATCTCTTTTCAATCATCAGAGCAGGCTAATCCCTTGAGAAAGAATCAGAATTTAAATTATGCAAATCGGCTGCCTCACAACAGGGCTGACGAAACTATTAGTCAAAGTGCTCAGCGTCTCAGAGAGCAGAGCTGAGCAGAGAAAACCATTTAAAAGAGCGCCCATTCAATTAACAATGAGCAGACATCTCTGGTGATGCAACTCTGGGGCCACCGTTCTAATGACGGCGGCGGCAAAAAACGAAAAACGTCCAAGATTCGGAGGCCGAGGATTTATTGCCAGCAGCAGCAGCAAATGAGAAATGTCGTTGTGCAAGAAAACACACACACACACACAACTGTTGCTGTACAGTGAAGATTGAAAGTCGGCAAAGTCGTCTGAAGACGAGCTACAGAGCACAACCAGCAGCAGCAGCAGCAGCAGACACGTACAGGCACGTAACCGATTACAATCGAACAATCAGCGGCGGCGGCAGCAGCAGCACTACCATCATTACCATTAGTTGCTCCACTTCGGCAGTGTCCATTAGCCAACAGGTCTTCAGCTGCTTCACCGACCGTTCTCACCCACGAGACAGATAGGAACAACAACAATTAGGCGACAATGAGAGTGTGCAGAGAGGANCCGTTCTCACCCACGAGACAGATAGGAACAACAACAATTAGGCGACAATGAGAGTGTGCAGAGAGGAGCTGTGGCAAAACAATGGG
>NW_016218083.1:0-1596 GCF_001687245.7 Rhagoletis zephyria | reverse complement strand
AATTCGTGATGCGGTGGAACTTAGAGAAATGTATAGAATGAGCTTCCGAGTATAAATTAGTTATGTCTTGGGCGTCATCCTATTCTCTCGCTAGCAGACAGCCTTCGTGTTATAGTTCTTTAGGTCAGATTAATTCCAATGCTTCTGACCTGAAAGGGTGTGGCTTCCTGCCGCTTTCGTTCAAATTGAGTTAAGCAAAATATAGCAATAAAGTATTAAAACTCGCCTGGAACTTTCCAATATGTTCATGAAAGTGGTTCAATTCCAGCACAGAACTATTTTTACTCATTAAAAAAAAATTTCACATACTGCCGAAGCTTTTCAATTTACTACAATTTCAATTTCCCTCATTTTTCAATTTTTTATGCCCAAATAAATCGCCAATTGTCGTCCAAGGTCAGTTTAACAACAACTCCACGTGTGGCATTGAAATGATTGTGAATTGCTATCGATTGCCGTTGGCCAATTTGAGTGCAAATACACAAATGCACAAACGTATGTATGGATGTGAATCACCATGGTGTGCGCGCTTAAGCGCGAACAAATTTACACTCAAACAAGTGTATGTATGTACTTGTACATATAAATAATTTACACTTTCATTTTAAGAAGTACACCGTCGTGTGATATTTATACCAAACATTGTCCAACAGCTGTATAAATTAATTTTTACACGAATTTTCAGGAATTTTTCATTCTTATTCTTCTTCTTCTTTTTCTTCTTCCTCTTGACAGAATGCAATTTATGTAGCCTACTTTTGGGTGTTATGGGCTGAGAAGGGGCTACTAAATGGGCTGGTATGTGTGTACATATGCATGTATGTGTGTGTGTATAAATAAAATACATACCGCATATATGTATGTATGTACATCTGTACATTAGAGTGGTCCAATTTTTTTATGGGAAAAAAATTTCATCCTAGAAAACGGGGCACCCCTTAGTTTTTTTCCTTTTGATATTTGTAGTATCTATACCAACTTTCAGTTTTCTACTGCAACCAATACAGGGTGCTCAATGACCTTAAAATGCGCTACTGGATCGCTGTGAAACTGNGAGTGGTCCAATTTTTTTATGGGAAAAAAATTTCATCCTAGAAAACGGGGCACCCCTTAGTTTTTTTCCTTTTGATATTTGTAGTATCTATACCAACTTTCAGTTTTCTACTGCAACCAATACAGGGTGCTCAATGACCTTAAAATGCGCTACTGGATCGCTGTGAAACTGGCTACTGTTGCCATGACAACTGAAGCTTGTGATATTTTAATCGATAATTTAATTTTGAAATGTTCTTAGGTTACTTAACCAATTGTTTGATTAATATATGTACACAATACTGCTAGAGTAAAATATGAGTATCATGAGCATCCTCTAAATGTATACTTAGAAGCGTAAGGTTTGGTACCAGCACCTTTTTCCGGCAAGAGGAAAAATTTTGGAAGGTGCCCCAAACCCTATCTGGGAAACATTTTTTTTTTTTTTTATCACTCTACTGTACATCCATTGAGAAAAAGTCGAGCCCTAACCGACAAAATAACGTAAGCGACTTGGGATACATTGATAAAAATATGTATTTGAAACTTTTGGAAACCGACGGC
>NW_016218082.1:0-1596 GCF_001687245.7 Rhagoletis zephyria | reverse complement strand
AGACTATACAGAATGCGTGGCACGAATATCAGCGGTAAGAAGAAGATAACAAATTGGAAATTTAAAAAGTATACATAGTTTTTATTACCACTGAAAATGTGTTAATAAAAATATTTTAGATTTTTAATATCCCGTACGAGTCTGGACTAGTCAGAAATAGTCAGAATTAGCCAGATTTTACTGGAAATCGATGCCGTACTCGGTTCTTTGATTATTGAGAGAACAAAAAAGAGAGGAAATAAGGTCCTCTCTCTGTCAGAAGTTACCAGTTCCACGATCAGTTGTAGTGGTCTGAAAACCAAATTGTAAACAATTGAAAATATTTTTTTGGATATTTACATGTGTGAGCTGAGTGTCATTACATAAAAAATAAGCAAATATTTACAATCAAAATTTGTAGGTTATGTTGAAGTTTTCAGAAGTTACCATTTTTTACTAGAAAGCTATCCCGTACTTTTCAGTGTTACTCTTTCGCTCTGAGCGAATTTTTATTTTTTGACAGTTTTACTACATAGTTTTCGTTCGAGGAAGACCTTACGTTTTGGTGTCAAAAACCGTGTTTTTGTTAGTGTGTAAATTTTATTGCGGATTCCAGTAAAAATTTTTTCTTGAGACGAAAAATCCCAAGAAATAGGCGTTGCAGTTTTAGGCCTAAAGTTTAAAAAAAAAACCGATTTTATTGCGGATTGTGGATTTCGGCTCGCCAATTTTTATTTTTTTTTTTAATCGAAGAATCATCTAGAATGTGCAGACGATTTGGGACCCAGGTAAAAAAATTTAGATTTTATTGTGGGTCGCGGCATCTCTATTCACTAACAACGTTTGTCGCGCTACTTTTTTTTTGTTAGAGAAGAAAGTCTTATTTTGAAGTTATCGCAAATGCATATTCAAACTTTTTTTTTTGGCAAGATAATCCAAAATCGGCTGGACTTGCAGGTGGCAATCATTTGGTACCAGGTCCAAATTTTAAAGGGGATGCATACGAGTCTCCCAACCAAGCTAAGCTTCTGGAGCTTCTGACGAATCCCTACCTTTGTGTGTGGCCCATCGTTGTCCTGATGGAGCACAGTTTATCTCCTATTGGCCAAAATTAGCCGCTATGGGGTGATTGCTTGCTTCAAATGGCACGATTGTTGAAGTGCAGGTAAAAATAAGAGTAGTTACTGTCGTTGGGGAGCAGCTCATAGTGAATGATTTCCTGTCAATCCTCTGAATCCCTCCTATCAGTTAATTCGGTGATTCGAACAAGACAGTTTTCGCTTTTCATCGCCAGTTACCATTCGCTTCAGAAATGTTGAGATTTTTTTGAGTTGACTCGGGGGACACCCATACATCTGCTTGGTTCCGTGACGGTCGGATCTGATTTCTGTGTGTTTTATCGAAATTAGAGGGCGAATTTTAGCCTTTAGCGAAGAAATACTGTAAATTATAGCGTAGACATTATCTCATGTTTTTCCGAGAGCTCCGTCCAGTGGAACCAAACTTAGTTATTGGAAAAATCTGGAATTCTTTTTACTACACCTGATATGATACAAAATTTAAATTTACAATTATGCTTTGGTGTCGTGTCTAATTCTATGCCTTTCCCAAAATCTA
>NW_016218081.1:0-1596 GCF_001687245.7 Rhagoletis zephyria | reverse complement strand
AATCACTGGCGCTACTTTCATGTGAAGTTTCTTCAACCGATCGCTTCGTAAAATATCTTTAACAAAAAAACTNTACACATATACTATACCTTGTCACTTTTGAATGTATTTCACAATCAGAATCACTGGCGCTACTTTCATGTGAAGTTTCTTCAACCGATCGCTTCGTAAAATATCTTTAACAAAAAAACTATTAAAAGAGACAATACAATTTGAGATCTACTGAAATTTACCTATCCATTGGTTGAGGTTAAAATTAAAAAAATTCGTAAAAGCACAGCTCTTTTCCGACGCCCCTCAGTTAAAAAATACATAAATAATAGTGATACGCAAACCGGTTTGCGCTTTACGATACTCGATAACTTTTTGTGCTTACTATTTTCAGAGTTACCATAAACAAATTTTTTTATGATATAAATATTATTTTCTAAATATCGATTCAATAAAGAACTTTAGTAAGAAAAAAGGCTAGAAAAGGCCAAATAAAGTTAAGAAAAAGGATAAAAACAAGCTAAAAGCTAAATAACTTATTTTGAGGCTAAATGCATTCAAAAAAAGCTAAATTTAGCCTAAAAAATTCCGAAGTGGCAACACTGAAAACAACTAATATGCGCGCAAGCAAGTCGGTACTCACCACCACTGTTGCCATTTCTGTTTCTGCCGTCCCGCCAGATTAATAAACAAAAATCCCTAGAATCCTGCTAAATCATTTAAATTCCGTAAACTCATGAAAAAAAGTTTCGTTTATAATTTAGCAGTTAAACTTTATTTGATAAAATTAGAGATTATATGTTTATAAAAAAGGACCTGTTTTTTAACAAAAACAAAATTGGAACTTTCCGTTCAGATATTTCAGAAAAAATTCCTAATTTTCCTTTTTTTTTATATACTTCCCTAATATCTCAGTCTATCGAAATCATATTCAGACACGAAAATAATTCTTTTCCCATGTAACAATTTTAATTCTTCTGTCTTGTTATTTGTTAAAATTATTTGTGTTTTATATTTGTTAACTATTTCTTCTTTAATTGGAGAATAATCTCCTAAATCTTCTACTCGTCATTATTTTTATTACATTGTTCAAGTTTCCTTCGTCATAAATCTTGTCTAGTAATACTCCTTGTGTCATTTCTTTTATTGTATTTACTAGTAAACTGTCTATGTTGCTTTAGTCGATGTAGTGGTCACCCCTATAGTAAACTGTCAGTTCGTCCGCTTTATATTCAATATTTTGCACTTCTATCATTAATTCGTTCACTGAGCATACCTTCAGGTTTCTATATAAGTGGTGAGGCTCGACGTCTGGTCGGTACCGTAATTTTAAAAGTCTCCTTAATTAGCTGCCAATTGTCCGGCTGTGGGATATTTATTATTACGTTTTTCGCCTGTCCTTGGATAGTCCTGTAGAAAATTGATCTAATCACCTCCTTCTGTAGTTCATTATTATTTATTGTGGATAAAAAGTATTCTATGCTGCTGAAGAATGAGTTGACCGTTATTTCCCCCGTTCCTGTGAAAATAGGTACACTGTTCACAGTTTTCATAAGACTATCACCCCTATGCTGTAATCCGAAAGTTCGTAGTTACGAATTCGTA
>NW_016218080.1:0-1596 GCF_001687245.7 Rhagoletis zephyria | reverse complement strand
TAGTGCACTAGTTTAAAAACAACAAAAGCATTTGAGTAGTAAGTGTACAAAACAGTGAAATGTAGAAAACAATCACCTTGACTAGTGCTTGAAAAATGAAAGTTTTAAATTTTTTAAAAACGTCTCGATAGACGATTAGAAAGCATAAATGATTGCCAAAAATGAACAGAAACAGTATCTTCAACGGAATGCACACCTGTTTAAATGTGTTGAGTTGACTGAAAATGTGTTTGTCGCCGCTGCTATATATGCTATGCAAAATGAAGAAGATAATGTTGCCAATGACGGAAGCAGGAAAAACCAGTCTGAGGTCAAACTTGTAGAGAAAACTGTACAGTGGTTTCATTAGGTCAACTCCTGCGTGAGCCTCACGATCAACAACTTCAACGGTAAATAATAAACTGTAAACGGCAAAAACTAGTAAACACAAATTCCAAATAAAACTTGATAAGTTTTAGAACCTCTATGATTTTAGAACTTGCAAGTATTGTTTTCCCACTCTATTTAGAGTGGCGTATCTCACTGTAGTGAGTTAGTTATTCTCTAGTTTTTAGTTGAATAAACCTTATCAATCAGCTCACGCTTTCCCTGCCTTCTAACAAAACTCAATACATTTTGAAGTCGTTTTGCGTTAAATGGTAAAAGTTGAAGTGATAGATTGCTAGATAAAAAAAGACATTAGTTAAAAACACTCAAACAAAGTTATTTTAAAGTTCCGTATTCGTAGTAAGCGATTCCGTAACACGCCATACATATTTGACTCAAAAAATGTTACCATCGCCGAATTTGGTATCGTTGGAAAGGTAAAATTGAGTTGAGTACAATGGCTTAAGTCGCTTATTTTTCCTTGCCCCGGTGTTTCCGGTTCCGGTCAAAAGGAGTTTAATCGTACAAAAAATCATAAAAATTTTTTTTGAATAGTTTTTACTAAATTTAACTTGGTAAAATTAATTAAAAAGGTGCTTCTATTTAATAAAAATAAGTTTGCTTAAATCTGATAACAATTACAAAAAAAGTTGTGATAACTGATTAAAAGTTTAACTAAGCTAATTTTAACAGTGCTTTTAAAGTGCTTTAAAATATGTTACCATCTAAGTTATACATCTAGTAAATAGTTTTTGCTTATGGAGAACTCAATTCTCACAGTTAAAAAATTTTAGCTGGACCGGAAGTAGAACTTCTCTTTTGAAACTTTTTACTTCCGGTTTAGATTTTGTTGAAAATNCTAAAGCCCTCATTAAAAAAATAACAATCAGTTTTTTGTTTTTTCAAAATCGGACAAGTACAAGTGCTAAAACAAATTATTAAAAAAGGAGTTTTTCTGGAGTTTTATTAAACTTTAAAATTTTGTTAAAGGTGTTTTTGAAGATATTTTGTTGCAACAAACAATGTTTAATATAATTATTTAATTTACTTAACATAATTTTACTATTAAAACTTTAATTTTGTTTCCGGAAGTTAAACTTCTGAAAATGAACTTCTATTTCCGGTCAGAAAAAAACTCAAACTTATTAAAAATAGAACAATTTGCGTTGATTTAACATTAAAAACATTAAAAACATTGTTTGTTGCAACAAAATATCTTCAAAAACACCT
>NW_016218079.1:0-1596 GCF_001687245.7 Rhagoletis zephyria | reverse complement strand
AAAATCGCTTAGGCGGTTACAGCGCCAAATAAGAAGAAGAAGAAGATTCAATTTATTGAGGATATATTAGTACAATAAGATACAAGAATCTTTTATAGTATCAACAACGACGATGTAGACAAAAGTATACAAATAATAACATAAAGGTAAATTAAGGAACTGTAAACCTGAATGCTGACATAATTTCTAATTTAAAATAGATATATTTATCAGGATTAATTAACATTAGCTAAAAGTGTCTGCTGACTTTTGTCACTATGCGGTGATTAAGCCAAACGTATAGCTGGCAACACTAATCCAATTGCGTTTGAAAGGTGTCATTGCAGGCTACATTTCATGAACATTTTTTTTTACCATAAAAAAGATGAAAACACTGAAAAACCACGGTAAGAAGTTTATCATATTTACCTCAAAACTTCGAGATATTTGTTAAATGGAGAGCCAGTTGATTCCAAATAGCCTTTCGAGCAGACCTTTAGTGATTCGTGAGGCCTGTCACAATTAAGATACTTTGGATCTATACACCCCAGTTTTCATATATTCGGCTGGGCTTGATGCGCTGCTATACTTACCCTCACTTTACACCTTCATATGTGGGGAAGCCGCCCGCTAGATTGAGATAAATGGATGTTGGTGTGATACTAATTCTGGCAGCTGAAATGAATATTTAAGTGTCTTCTCAATGATCCAGTACAGTATGAAATCATTACCTTTGGAAAGAAGACTCTACACTATTCCCGAGGCTAAGTGCTGCTTTAATATTTACACTTAGCCCGGCCATACACACGGTCTAAGTCAAGAATGATATTGGGACACGATCTGGTGTCTTCACTTTTATCCGGAGTTCCCATGTGAAGGTATTTGTAATAGTTAAAGGCTTAATCTACTTGGTGGGCAATAGGTCGGGAGGTGAGAGATAAGGTTTCTGTAGTGGCGGGTAAGAGAATGTATGTAAATTTCGGCAGTGTTCGCTTATACGCGATTTATACTTATCAGGATGTCCATCAAATTTAATACACAAACGATTCGTCGTATGTATACTACTCCTCGTTACAATTTAAATTGGTTCGTATCAGGGCATATCAAACAGGTAGAAGCATTAGAGGCAAAACAACATTTACGTGTATTTTGTTGTTGCTTCTGGTATCGAAAGTGTCAAAAACTGTTCTGATTTTTTTCTTTTAAATCAAAGTGTGCCATGTGAAATACAAAAAAAAATAAAAAATTTAAATTGGAGAAAATACAAATTTCTTGAACTTTTTCCTGGGTAAATTTGTTTCCTTCTCGAGGCATTGATCTATTCTTTGCAAAGCCC
The DNA here is from genome assembly GCF_001687245.7 of Rhagoletis zephyria. NCBI lineage: Eukaryota > Metazoa > Arthropoda > Insecta > Diptera > Tephritidae > Rhagoletis > Rhagoletis zephyria. The sequence continues at coordinate 281 of NW_016218079.1, read as the reverse complement.
AGATTCGCGTGTTAATGAAAACTCCACCACCACCGCATGGCGTTACTTCTCTCTCTCTCTCTCTATAAATAGAAATTTCATATGTTGACACGGATGGCAGCTACGGAAGAGCGCTCCGTCGGTGGCTGGTTGAACTACAAACCTTAATAGAGAAAACTCAATAATGAAGAATTTAGCAAAATATTTTATAATGTACTATAAATATATAAGTACATCCTCGTATTAATTTTTTAAACAGGTGGTAATCCTCCTATGTACGTGTACAAAGTTAAAAAAAAAAA
>NW_016218078.1:0-1597 GCF_001687245.7 Rhagoletis zephyria | reverse complement strand
AAAACGGCGGCGGCGGCGGCGTGGCCCGGCGGCGTATACCTCTAATACGAAGAAGAAAAGTTTAATGCTGTGAATTTTGCAAACGCTGGTTGGCAGTAATCTAAATGGGAATTTATTAGATTTCAATTTATTTAATTATATTTTATTTCATTTTATTTTATCTAACTACTCTTCGATAAAACTAAGTTTTTAGCTTTTCATAATTTTCCACATACATAAATATATTCATGCCATAGCAAAGCTCGTTTATGACGAAATCGAAAACTAGTAGTGGAGCAAGCAAATCGCGTATATGAGGGAAAATGTGTTTATGGTCGCAAATAGTAATACACTTATCTCTGAAAATGCATTATCTCAGTTTTGAATAAAGAACAAGATACTTAAAAGGCAAAAAGTAACCACTCAGGCTCATATGGAGCCCTAACCGCCAAAATAACGTAAGCGACATTTTTTTTTTAATTTTCTTTTTGATGCAGAAATGTATCTAAATGCTCTAGGAAGATTTCTGCATCAAAAAGAAAAATTCGAGAAAAATGTCGCTTACGTTATTTTGGCGGTTAGGGCTCGATATGTATACCCGTAGTTGCGTGTGTAACGTCTACGCCCCGTAGCATCATACACAGCCATTAAAAACGTTTACTGGCACGTCTTATCTTAAAAGTCATATTATTTAAAAGTAATTAAATATTTGCCTGGGAGATATTTACACAGCGTTCCTTACGGACACATACAATACTTTCTTCATGTCTCCCTGTCGGGAATTTCGTATTCGACTACTAAAATAGCCAACTTTTGGCCAACTTATTACGGCTAATATTTAATAGGTTTCAAGGTCATGCAGGGCTCAATTGAAGGGATATGTATGTACGCATTTATGTAAAATTGTTTAACAATTTTCACCTTCGGCAAAAAACTTGTTTTCAAAAGCAAAAAATTTAAAACAAATATGTATGTACATATGGTACATTTATTGCCATTATGTTTCACATTAAAAGCCAGAAAACATGGATTTAGGATGGATTGGAAGGATTGGTTGGAAAATGTATACACATATGTAAGCATTAATAGCACATATTTAGAGGTCTTCACACATGCGAACTAAACAGTGAAAAGTATAAAAACCGAGGGTACCAAAAACATTCTATCAATTGGCGCACTACAAGTGAACTTATTATTAATATAGCTGGCTTGTAGTTAACTGAAAAGAAACCGACCTTTTTAGCGACATCATCATGTAAAAGTAGTCAGTTGAAAGCTGCGTAAAGTAGTCGAGGCATAGTCACCCCTAGTTAAAAAATAATGAACTAATAGTGCGTTTATAGTTAGTTAAGTTCCCTACAGGGATATAACAATTTTAGAATGAATTTCGAGTTTGCCAATAAAAATTGTAAAAATGGAATTTTAGTTTCTCAATCATAGTCATATTTTATTCAATGTTTTTTTTTATATATTTTTTTCATTTATGGGTACACTTGTTTTATTACACTAGATTTGTTCACTTTGGCAAGAAAAATCCCCTCCAACCATGATATAAATATAACAAGGTAGAACCATTGAGAGGCAGTCTGACGTTTGCCAGCAATATAATTTAAAAATT
>NW_016218077.1:0-1597 GCF_001687245.7 Rhagoletis zephyria | reverse complement strand
GTTGGTTATGTCCGTCGTCCACGATGTTACGCGCGACACCGAGGAACGAATTGTCAAGTCCCAGCAGTAAGTCTGGCTTAACGTTGGAGTAGCTTGGCANTGCGATGTAATCTTGCACCAACTGGTGTAGCTGCTTCATGTGTGTGGATTCTCTAATTAGCATCACTCGAGACGTAGTGGCCTGTGAATCCTGCAGTGGTCCGTATGCAACCCATCCCAACTTTGTTTCGGCGGCAATCGGTTGGTTATGTCCGTCGTCCACGATGTTACGCGCGACACCGAGGAACGAATTGTCAAGTCCCAGCAGTAAGTCTGGCTTAACGTTGGAGTAGCTTGGCAATGGCACGGTTTTGAAGTGCCTAAACTTGTTTCGATCGAAAGATTGTATGGGTAAATCTAAATTTCGTATGGTTCGTACGTTTTTTATGGCGAATGTACGGTTCGTGACTTGCCCTTGTAGTTCTACTGTTACTCTTCGCGATTTTTCTGAGCTCTTGTTTTTTCCATACCATTGTAGAGATAGTAGTGAGGTCTGCCCTTGCAGGCCTAAGCTGGTGGCGACACTATCGTTTAGCAATGATATGGAAGAACCTTCATCAAACATTGCGTAGATCTCTACCTTACCCCGAGGCCCAAACAACGTCACTGGCAATACCTTAAACAAGGTGGTCTGGCTTTCTAGACGGCAATTAAAAACATGTTCGACTTGATTGGCTGGTGACCCTGTCGATGAGTGCAATAGTCGGTGGTGCTTTCGCTGGCAACCGTTTATACCACACGACGTCTTCCGTTGGCAGGTCGATAGGTTGTGTCCACTGGCAAGACACCCGAAGCAGAGCTGATGGCGTTTGACGAGAGCCCATCTATCGTTGATACTATACGAGTTAAAGGCTTGGCATGCCGTCAGTGTGTGCCCTTGGCTGCACTGGACACATCGTGCTGGCTGCCGTTGGTCGCGTTGTGCCTCGTTGCTGTGAAGCACTCGTCGGCTACCACCTCCTGCTAGCGCTGTCTGCCGGCTATTTGGAGCTGGTTGAACGACATGTCGGATATGCTGTGCAGGTACAAACCTCTCAGTAATTCTTGGCATTAGCGAAACTACCCTGGCGGTTTCGCTTAACCATTTAGCGAAACACTCGACCGTTGGAAACGAAGGGATTTCCGCGGCACGCTTACTCCACTCATACTGCTTTGAGGGGGGTAATTTCGTTACCAGTACATCCAGCAGAGTTGGATTTATTAAGTGATGCTCACACTTCGCAGACTTAAAGAATGCCACAATGTTACGTACCTTCGATGCAAACTCCAATATTTGGTCGAGGCGACTCTCAGTAATATGCGGGAACTGTTGTACTCTTTGTAATTGAGAGCGTATGAGCAGATCGGGACGGCCAAAATTGAATTCCAGCTCGCTTAGTACACTCGGAACGTTGTCGGGGTAAATCAGGAGCGATGTGACTGTTTGCCTTGCCTCACCCCTCAATGCCTTTTGAAGACGCATCAGGTTTTGTCTATTATTGTAATTGAACTCCGCTGTTGTATCGCGATAACACGCAATAAATAGCGGCCAGTCTTCCGGGCTTCCTTCGAAAACTGG
>NW_016218076.1:0-1597 GCF_001687245.7 Rhagoletis zephyria | reverse complement strand
GTGTGTGGAAATATATTTTGCTACGTACCAGGGTTACCAATAGATTGTGAATGGATAAGGACGTGAAATAATCAAAAAACAAGTTTTTAAAGCAATCTCCTACAGTTGAGGTTTCATGAAGATGAGCTTTGGAAAGGTGAAAAATACAGAAAGTATTTATTAGATATTTATTGTGGGGTCTTGCATTTGATGTGGGAAGATTTTGTAAATTATGGCTTAGAGTAAACTGGAAAATAAAATATGGTATGACTTGGAGTCCAGCGGGCTTCTTCTTCGCCTGGAATGCCTCAACTTAGGCTGGTTGTTGGCGTCATGAATAGTTACTGCCAATAGGGACGCATGCCAGCAGAATGGTGGGACTACTAGCGAAATACTACTTTAACAGTTACAGGAAAGAAGATTAAATCCAGACCGTTCAATACTCCAGCTGTCACTGCGTCCAAATATATACTTTTTTAGGTTATATTCGGAAGGCTGACATATCTCATAGCTTTTTTTGTATTTATCGTAAAAATATATTGATACTTTTTGAAAAATTAAATTTCTTTGTAGAGATATGAGTAATATTTGAAAGAACATATCGAACAATATGTAGGGCGTTATTCAATAAAATTCTGAAATAGGGCGTTTTTGAACTGGCTGCCGAGATAGGTCGATCTTCCACTCAGCCCTCGATAAACAAACATATCTGTGCTCGAGTGAGGTCATTTTCTCTTCAAAGCAATAATTCATTGAGTACTCGAAAGATATTTATGTATATGTTTAGTCATTAATAGGAGTTGCATAATCCAAGATGCTACTTTAATTAAAGTTAATTAAAATATAAAATTTTTAAATGAAAGTTCCTTATAATTTACTCTAAATCCCAACCTACAGAAAGCACAAAGGTTGTTTTGTCAAAAGTCCACAGATATGATTTCTAGCTGGCAACCCTACTTTACCTCCCAGATCACGAAGCATTCCAATTTGCTTTACACGCCACTCAAATTACAAGTTACAGCAAAAAAACTGGCATAGTTCCTAATTCTAAAATTAGTTCAACGGGTCTGTAGAGAGTATGTAGTTTCGTAGAACGCTACAGCAATGCAAACATAACGAAATACTCAATGCGCATGCGCAACATTTTTCAAGGCGTATTCTACATAGTATATGGACGCGTTGTTGAACCATCACAAAAAAGTCAAAGGCTCCCCCAGGCAATAACTTGTTTTAAGACTTTTTGCTTCTCTTAACGCAGGCAAATTTTGCATCCACCATTTTTTTTTTTTTGTAATTCAAATTTCCGACACGAATTATGTTCGCATAAATTCACAAATTATCGGTTTATTGAGCGTTTTAATTTCGCTAATCGGCTTCCAGCAGCAAACATACATTTGTACATTTATACAGCTACAAGTACCTACTATTTAGTATGAAGCGCTATGCCAGCAATTGGAGCGATCGTCCGACCAACGAAGCTTCGTACTTCTGCATCTCTTAGTACCTGCTGCTGCTCCTTCTTTGTTTTTTTTTTTTGTTGGTTCACGATCGCCGTTTGAGTATATGGATATGGCGCACCGACATTTAGCACGTCGCGTTCACAACTAATTTCGCAGTC
>NW_016218075.1:0-1597 GCF_001687245.7 Rhagoletis zephyria | reverse complement strand
GGCTGTGTGGTGGTGACGCTGTCTGGAGTAGGCGTAGCTGTGCTTTTGTCTGGTTGAGGGGCACTTGGCGAAGTGCCTCCATCAGTGCTCGGCGGCAAAGTGGCTGCTGTTGTATCGGGAGTTGCGGATGTCGTCGTCGTTGCCTTGTCCGGCAGCTCAGAAGGACCAGCTGGTTTGGGTGAACTGCCCCCTTCTTGAGTGCTTGCTGTGGTGACGCCGTCTGGAGTCGGTGTTGGTGTTGTTGTTGTTGTTGTTTGGACCGGTTCAGGCTCCTTTGGGGAACTGCTGCCGCCGCCTCCTCCATCAATGCTTGGGGGCAATGTTGTCGCCGTATCGGGAGTTGGCGTCGTCGTCGTCGTCGGTTTCTCCTTGTCTGGCTCCTTGTCAGGGTCCACCAGTTTTGGCCCTCTGGTGCTGCCGGCTGAGCTGGGCTCTCTTGGAGTTGTAGTCGTCGTTTCTGCTGAAGGTGCTGATGTAGAGGTTGGACTTTCTGTTGTTGAAGAGCTTCCACCCGGTGGGAGTGTGGTGGTGGTGACGCCGTCCGGAGTTGCTGGAGTTGTGGTGGTGGTAATTTTCTCTGGCTCAGGTGAACTGCCGCCGTCGATGCTGGGCGGCGGCGGTGGAGGTGGCAGTGTTGTGCCTTTCGGACTGGGAGTTGGTGTTGTCGTTGTTATTTTGTCCGGTTCTGGCACCTTTGGCGAACTGCTGCCTTCATCAGGGCTAGTTGGTGGCTGTGTGGTGACGCCGTCGAGAGTGGCTGGAGTTGTGGTGGTCGTTTTGTCTGGTTGTGGTGAACTGCCTCCATCAACACTAGCAGGTGTAGTCGTTTTGTCCGGTTCAGGCTCCTTTGGTGAACTGCTGCTTCCATCAGTGCTTGGGGGCAATGTTGTGGCCGTATCGGGAGTTGTGGTGGTTTTATCAGGTTGAGGTGAACTGCTGCTTCCATCAGTGCTTGGTGGTAATGTTCCCTCGGCAGTTGACGGAGTTGTCGTTGTTGTATCAGGTTTTTCAGGACTAGGTGGCGCTGGTTTGGGAGAGCTGCTGCCGTCGGTGCTAGGCGGCGGCGGTATGGTGACGCCGTCGGGAACTGCTGGAGTAGTCGTTTGGTCTGGTTCTGGTCCCTTTGGTGAACTGCTTCCTCCTCCCTCAACACTAGGTGGTGTGCTCTTCTCTGGAGGCATAGTTGTGGTGGGGATTTTGTCTGGTAGTTCAGGCAGGATTGAACTGCCTTCCCCAACACTGGGCGGTGGCAAAGTGGTAGCTGTAGCTGTAGCTGTGTCGGGAGCTGGCGTGGTCGTTGTGCTCCGGTCCGGTTCTGGTTCCTTTGGTGAGCTGGCTCCATCAGTGCTAGGCGGAGGCGGTGGTAGTGTTGTGGCATCGGGAGGAGTTGCTGGTGGAGTGGTCGTTGCCTTGTCCGGTTGCTCAGGGCCTGGTGGCTCGGGTTTGGGTGAGCTGCTGCCATCAGTGCTAGCCGGTGTTGTGGTGATGCTGGCATCGGGAGTTGCTGATGGAGTTGTCGTTTTGTCCGGTTGTTCAGGCTCCTTCGGTGAACTTCCATCGACGCCTGGTGGTGGCAGCGTAGTGGCCCCTGTTTCGC
>NW_016218074.1:0-1597 GCF_001687245.7 Rhagoletis zephyria | reverse complement strand
CTTGTGCCAGCAGAAGTGGCGGCTTTGGCGGCAGCAGTGTCCGCACAGTGGAACCCACTCACCTCAGTGTATGACCTCACGATCGTGGTCGTAAATGTCATCTCAAGAAATTAGTAATTTTTTATTATTTTTCATCTTTCTTCTTGTCATTATGAAGTATTAAAGGAGAGATTTAGTCAGAAAGTTTTCTAAATTAGAACTTTCAACTCCGCTCAATAATTTTGCTGTTGTTTTATGAATGCAAAGTTTTGGGCGCGGGTTTTTCAAATGCAGCATCTTTTTATGTTTGTGAGTTGAAGCGGAATTTGGCTGCCGGTTGAATCATGGTTTGTCGGACTAACTCACTAACGCACCACCGAACACAGTGCTTTGAAATCGTTTGGGTATTGGGCAAATTTAAAAACAAATATTGACTTAAACTGCCCCCGGTTTGTGCATTACGGTTACGCAAAACGAATTATTTACTTTTTATTTTGATTTTGCTGTTTTGGTTTTAGCTAGTGGTTGTGGCTGTGGTGAATGCAGAAAAAATAAATGAATTCGTCTGCGCACACACAGTTTTCTACTTCTATTGCTGTCCCTGTGGTTGTGGTGGAGGATAACCGCACATAGGGCGCCAAAAGAAAGTTGATTTTTTTCATTGACTAGGCAATCAAGCGAAAAAACAATACGCTCTAATGACTAATTAATCAAATAAGATGATAAGAGTCAATCAAAAGTTAATCTTATTTTACAAAAATGAAAAATTTTTATGAAAAGATTTTATTTGATCAACGTTTGCTTTTGGCTCAGCAAAACGACTAATGGTAAAAACGGTGTGATATGATAAAAATCAGGTTTAGGCTGACAGATGTGTCGTGATCAGTGTCATCGAGAGTTGATATTTTTAACCCGAGTATTGTGATGGAATTTAAAAATTGAATATTAAAAAATAAAAGTTAACAAAAAGTTAAAAAATNTAGGCTGACAGATGTGTCGTGATCAGTGTCATCGAGAGTTGATATTTTTAACCCGAGTATTGTGATGGAATTTAAAAATTGAATATTAAAAAATAAAAGTTAACAAAAAGTTAAAAAATGATAATAAATAGAAATGTATGAGTGCTCATAAAGCTGAACAGTTGTGAGCGTGTGTTGGGTACAAAAATAACTTAAAAATTGGGGAAACAGTGCAACAGAGTACTAAGTGGAAAAAAATTGGAAATTGTACTTGAGTCTACAAACTTAGAAAAAGATCCTAACATTCCGTATTTGTTCTTTAATTTGTACAACTAAGAAACCTGACACTTCTGGTCAGACTGGTTGGACTGCGCTGAACTGCCATGATCTGTTCCAGCAGCCCCTCCGGTTCGATTGTTGGAAACATCGAGCGACTGTTGAATGGCAATGCTTAACGCCTCCTCCTCGCTCAGGTTGCCCTGCAGTGAGTTGAAGTTGGCGGAAACAGAAGGACTTGACGCAACCGTTGGACCGTTTGGCTGCTGTTGTACAGCGGCAGCAGCTCGGGCTGAGGCCGCGGCTGCAGCGGCGGCCGCCGCCGGACTTGGCGCCGGTCTGCTGAATAGTCGAGGCTGTTGAAAGCCACCGCCACTGTTGGC
>NW_016218073.1:0-1597 GCF_001687245.7 Rhagoletis zephyria | reverse complement strand
TAATGCATGAAAATCCTAACCTCAAAAAAATCACCCGTTATGTATATACGACTGTCTCACGATCCCTGTAACGAAGAATGGCGTTTCCATCCTAAAACGAACACCAATTAATTTTTTGTGAGAAAAAATATTTACGTGCAGTTTTCAAAAAGCCAAAGATTAAGCTCCGTTCTTAAATCAACATTTATGTTATATAACTATAAATGGCCTAAAAGCTGTATATGTTTGACCAAAAATCTGTAACCTCTTTTAACTCTTTGACAGCAACCAACCCTAAAATTGCCAATACAATTAAATATTGCATTGCCAAAGATCGTCAAAATAACTTTAATATAACACTCCTTCAAAAAGTTGTCTTAGCAGTAATAACATTGTTACGGTACTTGATTTTTCTAACTCATTTGTGTTGCCGACCACTCGCAACAATCATTATAATACGTATTAAGGGTAATTTTTTGTCAACACCCAGCAATTGCATATATTTCTACATACATATGTACATATGTATATAGATAAAATATTTTTGCAATCCGATAAAGTTAACAATGAAAGTATTGTTATTAACTAAGCCGTTGCATTGAAAACGCGAAAAGCAAAAATTTACCGATCGAGTGGCAAAGTTTGCCCAAAGCTACTCAAAGCTACAAAGCACTCTGTAGAGTGTAAGAGTGCTCTGCTTAAGCGCTATTTTTTATTAATTTTTATGTCTTTTATTTTTTTAATTTTCCTCTAACTCGACAGGTACATCAGTGTAGTTTGAGTAGATGATTTTCGCAAATCTACAAAATCTACATAAATAACCATGACTGTGCGGTACTACTTAAGTCCAGTAAGCGAATATGGCTTTAAAAGTGATCGACGTTTCTTCATTCGAGAAAAAAGGTTTAAAGCCAAAAATAGTTTTATCAACCAATTTTTCGTGTAAAAATCAAGGAGGGCTTGCTGTAGTCATCAACCCCCAGAGTGATGGAGCCGGTATGCTTAGTAACTTCGCTAAACAATATTGGCTTTCCTCGACTTCTAGATTTTTTACAAGGGAGTTTTATCACCTACTGAGATAGGCCCCTAAAGAGACACGCGAGCCAAATTTCCATGCACCCCATGCAGAACGGGCAGCACCCATTTGGCCCAGCCTAGCATGTTTGATAGACAATTGAGAGTTATCATGGCTCTGCCGTAAAATTCCAATATCTTTATGAAATTGAAGGGGATGAAACATTTCTGGAGCTAGCTATGCCATCCAGCACTCCACTGAACCTAGACTATGACGATTCCACCTTCGACCCCACACCCAGTTGCTTGCTCTCACTAAAGATTTCAACTCGCTGTCCTTCTCGGTGGGGATCAAAACTGGGGTAGCATCCGTAAGAGGAGTCGACATACCACTACCACCTACATCTCGAAAGCTTGTTGTTGTTGTTGTTGTTTTTGATAGTTTTGCTATTCAAAAAACGAGTGTGTAGTCGCCCTTGGAGGAGTCAACTGGTCAAGACAAAAGCTTCCGCATTCCGTGCCGACCGGGCGCAAATACGGAGGTCATCTCAATCGGAGCTATTTACGCCACAAACTAAATGGCAACGAGAGCTGTAAATTACTC
>NW_016218072.1:0-1597 GCF_001687245.7 Rhagoletis zephyria | reverse complement strand
GTTCGGCTCCGCCCGAACTTAGACTTTCTTACTTGTTTATACTAAAATTGAATGAACTACAAAACGACATAGCCAGAATATTTCTAAGAAATCTATTTAAAAAGCTCAAAACTTTGATGACATTTTTTAGATTTTCCTTAGTTTTTGTACAAAGTTTGAAATATTGACTTGCATGGTTTCTATTAGATAACGCCGCACACTTCCATATAGATTGAATAAACGAAAGGAAAAGAGCCAAAGAATGCTTAACCCTCTAGAAGTAACGTTATTTTACATACTTTAAAAGTAAATCTTTATCGAATCGACGAAGTCCTTTTTAACTCCCATTTTTTTGTATGAAAAATGATACATGCAAGATTGCCAAACCACTTTTAATAAAGATGAACAAGAAAGAAAACGCAGAGGCTACTTATTATTAAAGCATTTTTTTATATATTTCATACCCATTCGCTCTTCAGTCAAATGGCGAGAAAAATGGAAAAAGAGTGTTCATCAAATCGACGAAGATTACCCGTTCAGGGCTAAAAATCTCNCAAATGGCGAGAAAAATGGAAAAAGAGTGTTCATCAAATCGACGAAGATTACCCGTTCAGGGCTAAAAATCTCTTCCTTGTTTATATTTTCGCCACTAAATGTATTTGAATGTATCCTAATGTCGGGTTCGAATAGTGGCTTTAATACCTGAAATTACCTAAAAGCGCTCTCAGCCAAGATCTGAATCTGCAGATTTCCAACAGCCAAACGCTTCCATTATCAGTTATGTTTACATTCTCGAAAAAAAATAAATTTTTATATCTACTACAAAATATTTAGGTACACACATACTATGTACCTCTTATCAGCTACATCACTCTGACTACGTATTAGCTATTGCTTTGAGAAAAATCTCCAATTTCTTATCAAATAAAGAAGTGTAAAATCGTTGAGAAACATATTTTGCGCAGTCATTGAGTAAACAATAATTTGTAGATGCAATTACCGATAAACACGCACACACACAGTCTCATCGCCTAATTGTTCTACATATGTAAGCAGGTGATTGCGAACAAATACAATTAGGGAATTCACAAGTCCTAAAATTTGTCTACGGGAAATAACGTTTAAAATGGTTTTAAAGGATTTCTAACTATACCGAAATGTTTATCTCATCGCCATGAGTCACTAATTGTTCTACATATGTAAGCAGGTGATTGCGAACAAATACAATTAGGGAATTCACAAGTCCTAAAATTTGTCTACGGGAAATAACGTTTAAAATGGTTTTAAAGGATTTCTAACTATACCGAAATGTTTATAAACTGATAGAATATACATAATTAACTCTTATCATACACAGCGAGTCCCCTAAAACCATTTTAATCGTCTATTTATATACATAGAAGCCTTTTAAGACTTGAGATATTACGACGCTTTACTCGCCTTGTGAATCACCTAAATGTCACTTAATTATGCGCAATGACAAAAATCCATTCGTACACATTTTGATTTGTTCGCCGTCGTTTGTTCTCTATTTCGTTATCAGTTTTGAGTTCTAATAAAAACAAACCCCACAATGTACGGCGATCACAGTACGCCTTGCACAGCCGGTTTCCCAGTG
>NW_016218071.1:0-1597 GCF_001687245.7 Rhagoletis zephyria | reverse complement strand
GATGCAGCAGCAGCAACAGCAACCAAAAAGGGTAGGAAAAAAAAATTGATAAATCTGTAAAGCGATGTCACAGCAGTATTATGGACGCCAATATAAATCCTTTGGAGACAATAAAAATGCAATTTAATGTATTATTAAATATCGCGTGGCCAATCTTTTAAGTTTTCAGAACTTTGGCATAATTTTCTTAGGGGATTTGAGCATACATACACGAGTTGTTTTTTTTTCTCTCGCCAGTAAATAAAAAACGCTAAAGCATTGTTCTTGCATATATTTCTATCAAAAGATTTCAAGAAACAAGTAACATGAAAGTAATCAAGTATTTAACAACTTTAGCCTTAAAGGTTATTTGGGCGAAAAAGTACCGAAATTACTAATTTTTTCATTGCAACTCGAAAAAGTCATAATGGCATTTTTTAATAACTTTGGGAAGTTTTCAAATAGAATGTTCATAGTAGAGGCAATGGAGGTTGGCATCAAATACAGCATAACTGCGAAGTTTCAAGAGCGTGCCACCAAATTAAAAAAAGTGGCAGCATACAGAATATATGTATGTCGCTGCTATTTTGTAATTTTTGAAATTCTACCATTTGTCTAATTTTAATAACTTAACGGTGAAAATGTACTTCTTGCCAACCAAATGCACTAGTTTGCCACCAAATGAAAAAAAAAATACATTGAATAAAGATGACTATGATTTGATGGGAATTAAAATATATGTGCATAAGGAAAAATGTGCAAAAATCTTCCACGCCAATATTTAATTACATACTTTTATGACTTTTAAGTTAAGGCGCTCGACTAAACGTCTTAGATGACTGTGTATGGTGTGACGAAGCGTATGCGTTACATACGCAACTACGGTGATTTATAGGGCGCGGATTTCTATACATTTATGTACATATTTTCTTTTGGTAGGTCAGTGGAGCTTAAAGATTAACAAATGTTGCCAATCAAGAGTTTTGTGTTAAGATTGCATCGATTTGTTAGTGCATATTCTTACATATTTTACCTTAAATGCATATATATTGGCATATTTTGGTCACTTAAAATTCACTTAAACGATTTTGGAGTAAGCGAGTCGAAATTTTAATTAAAACTGGTTCCTCTGCAGCATTTTCAAAACGATACTTGAAGCTTTTCTTTACAACAGTATGATCTATTTGGATGAATTTTTTCCGCCCCAAATGACCTGTCTTACGAAGTTTGTTTTTTTGTTTTTAAGGCGACTCACCGAGCTCTCACTAAAGTGAACTTGACACGTAATTTTCCGTATTGAAAGATTTTGGTCCGCTAATGAAAATAAAGCCACTTTTTGAGAGATAGAAATCCGCGTTTATTTGGCATAGTTTGGTTGGCCTTTTGAAAACACGAAAAAAAAATTTATCAAAAAAAGAAAAATAAATGAAATGCTAATAAAGCAAACGAAATCAGAACATTTTTAAGAATTAAATGAAATTATAAAAATATGTTTTTCTTTTAAAAACAATAAAATTGAAAAATTAAAGAAAATTATATTTAAAACAAAAAATTCAATCAAACAAGAAGAAAATAATAGTTAACAATTAAAAGAAATTAAAAAAATATGATATTTTAA
>NW_016218070.1:0-1597 GCF_001687245.7 Rhagoletis zephyria | reverse complement strand
AAGTTGCGAAAGTTGCTTAAAAACGCAGAACAATAGGAAGCCAATTGTACAGCCTTGGCCTGAGTCAGAGTTCCCATTTCAATGTGTTCATTTAGATTTTTGTAAATTTGAAAACCATGATATTTTGGTCCTTTATGATACTTATTCAAAATGGATCGAGGCTAAAGTGTTGAAGACTACTACCGCGTTTGCTGTAATTGGAACATTACGCACTTTATTTGCGACTTTTGGACTACCAAAACAAATCGTTAGCGATAACGGACCGCCATTTGGGTCAAAAGAATTTGTTGAATTTTGTAAAAACAATGCGATTGAATGTCTAAAATCGCCACCCTACCATCCGCAGTCGAATGGTAGTGCGGAACGCGGTGTACAAACAGTCAAAGCTACTCTAAAGAAGTATCTACTTGATCCTAGAGTTAAATTTAAACCTTGGGATTTTAAGATAAATAATTTTTTAATGAAATATAGAAATACCCCTACCACAACAAAGAAAACGCCAGCAAGTTTAATTTTTAGTTATAAACCAAAAACCTTGTTAGATTGTGTAAATCCAAAGGCAAGGGAAACTTTTATCGACAAAGAGAAGGAGAGAGATATATCAAAAAGCAATAAGAAAAGTTACCGATTAACGTAGATGACGTAAGTGCGGCGTTAGAAAGCGACGAATTGTTGAAAAAGATTTTGTGGTATGTCAAATTTGGTTGGCCTGATAAATTGTCGAATTCCGAGAAGATATTTTTTAATAAGCGGTTATCGTTGGGCACAGAAAGAGGTTGCTTGTTTTACGGAGATAGGTTAGTAATACCTAATAATATAGTTAATAGAATTCTTGAATTGCTTCACAGTGAGCATACCGGAATTGTGCGCATGAAATCACTTGCTAGAACGTATGTCTGGTGGCCAGGGATAGACTCTGATATAGAGAACTATGCAAAAAGTTGCGAAAGTTGCTTAAAAACGCAGAACAATAGGAAGCCAATTGTAGAGCCTTGGCCTGAGTCAGAGTTCCCATTTCAACGTGTTCATTTAGATTTTTGTAAACTTGAAAACCATGATATTTTGGTCCTTTACGATACTTATTCAAAATGGATCGAGGCTAAAGTGTTGAAGACTACTACCGCGTTTGCTGTAATTGGAACATTACGCACTTTATTTGCGACTTTTGGACTACCAAAACAAATCGTTAGCGATAACGGACCGCCATTTGGGTCAAAAGAATTTGTTGAATTTTGTAAAAACAATGCGATTGAATGTCTAAAATCGCCACCCTACCATCCGCAGTCGAATGGTAGTGCGGAACGCGGTGTACAAACAGTCAAAGCTACTCTAAAGAAGTGTCTACTTGATCCTAGAGTTAAATTTAAACCTTGGGATTTAAAGATAAATAATTTTTTAATGAAATATAGAAATACCCCTACCACAACAACAAAGAAAACGCCAGCAAGTTTAATTTTTAGTTATAAACAAAAAACCTTGTTAGATTGTGTAAATCCAAAGGCAAGAGAAAATTTTATCGACAAAGAGAAGGAGAGCAATAAGAAAAACTGTATGCAAAAATCTATTCTTAAAAGTAAGGAGAATATATTAGAGTTTA
>NW_016218069.1:0-1597 GCF_001687245.7 Rhagoletis zephyria | reverse complement strand
TATCTTCATTTTGGGTTAGGTGTAACATGGAAAGTAGCCGGTAGTAAGTCGAATTATTTGAGGAAAAACGTATACAACTATTAGTATCTATGTGCGTTATCGGCGCCTGAGATTATGCTTGTTAAAGTCCAAATTACTTCAGGGGGGAGCCAGGGTCTGGAAGCGACAAAATGGCATCCCTCATATATCACGATTATTAGTTTTGGTACCAGCTAAATAATTCAAGCCAAAAGAGACACTTTGGGTCATCACGTATAGGAACGAAGGACTACCTCCAAAAACTTAATGTGAAAATGGGGTAGGAATAGTCTCTGGCTCCCTAGGAATAAGAAGATCTCCAGTCTTGGTGAGTGCTTTCGGTTTAGTTTGTTAAAACGATATTATTCTGCTTTCAGAATATTTACATTAGTCATATCAATTTTTCTAAGATCATGTTCTAATACATATTAACTTTTCCGAACTTCTGAATGATTTGAAATGACGTTTTTATTTTATTTTTACAAGTTTTTATTATGCTTCATATGTTTCACNAGACGAATCTTCAAACTTAAATATATTCCACAAAAATTAAACTTTTTTTTGTTTTTTATTAAAAATTAATAAAGGCTTGTCTTTGAAATTTTTTATTTTAAATTACTTGTGTTTTTTACTTTCATTTATGTACCTCTTAAAGATGCTAATTCACACTCATTTTCTCTCCTGCTTCCATTAAACTAATATATGTACGTATATTTATTTCTTAAAATTTTGATTAACTTACGCTTATGCATGAAATTGAAAGTGGTTTGCTTAATTTTGTTTATTATCTTTGATTTATCGACAACGTGCAGGCAAACATAATCACTGCTGCAGCCCATATTCAAAACCAAATTTAAAAATTAAAGCAATAATTAAGCGAATGGCGTACTGGCGACGGTCTTATTGATCCTACTCCCCATAGTTAGTTGCTTTATTAGTAGTTGTTATTGTTGCTTATGCTTTCCTGTGTAGTAATAATACAATTGGCGCTTGCGTTGTAATAATTTGGCTATTTAACTGCTTTTAAAAGCAACATTGTTTCTGTGTTTTTTTTTTTGTTTTTGTTCCACCAATAGCTATTTATGTCCATTTTCATTACACCAGTTTATTTCGTTTTCATTGCTTTTCTCTCCATTATTTCCATTAGATTGTTGTTTTGTTGAATCTAAACCGTTTTCTTGTTATTATTGGAGCGGTTGTAAATAAATAAATCGCGGAAGGCGGCAGCGTAGCGGAGTGAGTTTGCGGCAGATAATGCAAAAGTTCAGTTAGCGATACGATTAAACTTTTTAACTGTATAGTAGTCTTGCAGATATTGTATGCAATGCATTGTAATTGGATTGGGTTAAATTGTGGATTTAGGTTGTATTAACGGCAGCGATTTCGAATTAAATATTTGGGTGAAGTGATTGTTGGGTAGCAAAGGGGAATCGGGCTAAAATGCAAATGAGAGCGGAAATGTCTTCTGGTAACAACTGACTAAAATATTAAATTTAAACCAATACACCTTATATTTTTGGACATGATTTTCTCAAAACTTTAAAATTTTGGACCTTTAATACAAAATTTTCCTTCTATT
>NW_016218068.1:0-1597 GCF_001687245.7 Rhagoletis zephyria | reverse complement strand
ACGCTTCACTTAAGGTTTCAGGATCTGGCGCCAGATATTCAGTGGCATAAAAATTATGCTCCCCTCGCTTACCTGCCAATTTCTCAGACCGCCTCAGCACACAATTGTTTACGTTGTCACCTTCTAGCTCTTCATCGGCGCTTTCGAAGTCAGATGAATCTGCATTAGAATTTTCTGCTGCTACACTCAGAAAAAGGTTGNCTCAGAAAAAGGTTTACTTATAATTACCAAGATTTGGTTATAGTGACCTAGTGGCATAGTTGGATATGGCGAAATAAATATCTAGTTCACAAAAGTCTGCAATTTACTTGAGACTTCTAGTTGGGACAAATGTATATTTGTTAATAATTACAAAACGACTATCTTGAGTGGACAATATTATTAGTTGAATAAAATCATTGTTGACCAAATATAAACAATGCTTTGGTTGATACAAGTTTTCAATTAATTTTGTGAACTTCCTGTAGACTTGAATGAGCTAACCGTTTATTATTGGATAAAAATTTTCAGGTTGACACAAATAAAAATTTACTCGATGGTTGTTGTGTTTACTTTCTTCTTTTATTAGCATATATTAAGCATAAAAAATACATACATATTTACATAAATAGTTACTAGTGTAAATAATACGTATCGTCGTTTAAAGTACAAAACCGCGTATCGTCATTCTGCAAACCCGCGTAACTGACATTAACTGCCAAAAACGAGATTTGCTCACACAAGCTCTTGGCTCAATCCTTATCCATTCGTCCTGAAATATACTAGCCAGAAATTCTATTGCTTTAAAAAAAAGAGAACCATTTTGAATATAAGCGTTTTTACGCTCTAGAAAAAAATGTCTACAACTTCACATACGCGGTTTTGCATTTTGCTGATACGCGGTTTTGCACTTTGTTGATATGCGGTTTTGCACTTTAAACGACGATATGTATACGGTGGTAAGAATTTCATAAAAAGAAACGATGAAACAGGAACAGTCGTGCGAAACGCAGGTCAATATCTGCTGGAAGAGCTAATTTAAGTATACTGCTTTGCTTTTTCCTTGGCTAAATAGATACTTTCAAATTATAATTCACATGAATTATATATCCACTGAGAAACCCCGGTTGGCATCAAACTTTATACTTTTAAATAACTATGCGCACACCGAAACATCTCGCGGCGATGGCAAAACTGAAACTGAGACAAACCAGTCTGGGCATACCATAGCACCAGGGATGAAAAAGTAGGTACAATTGTACCTTTTTCCGACGTTTGATGACTTAAAGGTACATTAGGTACAGTCAGTAGATTTTAGGTACAATTATTATTATTGACCCATATTCGCTTTTTGATTTCTGGAAATATATTTAAAATGCTTTTGAAGTTACTTACGGCAATTTGATTATTTTCTCTAGACTTGTTGCACCTATTAAAAGGAATCGGATAATTTAGCATGTCGGCCGCTGTGGTGTAGTGGTAAGCAGTGCGCGCTTCCACTCCGCAGCACCAGGGTTCAAACCCTGGTCCAAGCAACATCGCAAAAATATAGAAAAAAGGTTTTTTCTTAACAGCGGTCGTCCCTCGGCAGGCAATGGCAAACCTCCGAGTGTATTTC
>NW_016218067.1:0-1597 GCF_001687245.7 Rhagoletis zephyria | reverse complement strand
AGACGTTTCCGCGTATTAATTTAATTAAACATTTCTAACAGATGGCAACACTTAAAAAAAGAAGCTTATTTTCCAACCAAGGTTATAAGCTATTTGTGTGCAAATTTTCATGCAAATCCGTTCAGTCGTTTCCGAATATTAAATAAATTCAACTCTTTTAACAGGTGGCAACTCTTAAAAAAATAGCCTATTAACCAATCGGGCTCCCAAGCTATCTGCGTACAAAATTTCATGCAAATCCGTTCAGTCGTTTCCGAATATTAAATAAATTCAACTCTTTTAACAGGTGGCAACTCTTAAAAAAATAGCCTATTAACCAATCGGGCTCCCAAGCTATCTGCGTACAAAATTTCATGCAAATCCGTTCAGTCGTTTCCGCGTGATGATTTCCCAAACATCCAAACATTCAAACTGTAACATTTATAATATTACTAGCTTATACCCGCGGGTTTCACCCCACGTTTTTATACAAATATGAAAAATAATGTAATGATGTTATATATTAAGTATTTCTGTGCCCATTTTATTATAGCTCGTTATTTTTTAAGCGAGTTAAGGTATTTAGGCCGTTTAAAACTGTGAAATAATAATATCTCGTCTGCGCGCTAGGCATACGAAAGATATCAATCCCTCTAAGTTTATCTTAAAATGGTTCCAGGGATACGACGCATGAACGTGTAACCTTCTGCCACGGCGGGTACTAATATTTCCAACTCAAATTTAGTATCCTGGCCTTGATAAAATACCACTTCTCATTACTGTAGCAAATGCCTCAAGAGGTATGTATGCATCATTATAAGGCCAAACCCGGCTCTCCCTTTGTCATTAATTGAAATTTTTTCTGTCAGTACGGCACTTATAAAAAAAATCTCCATAACAAATTTAAAATACGTCCAGAAATTTTCTATCCTTCCAGAGATATGTATTAAGAAATTTTTAGTATGTATGGGAGGCGACATGCCTCCTTTTTTAATAACTCACATGTTTTCCATACATTTTGTATACACAACTCCATACCAAGTTCCAGTATTCTTCCACAAACAATTCCAGGGATATGTGGCAAGAAAAAGTAAATTTGTACAGGAAGTGCCACGCCCCTTTTTCTTATAACCCTAATCTTCTTCCAAGAGTTTAGAATTGATTTTACATACCCCAGTAGCAAGTCCCAGTACTCTACCATGAACACTTCTAGAGATATGCAGTATAAAAAAGTAAATTTGTACGGGAGGTACCATGCCCCCTTTTGGAATAACGCAAATGAGTATGGAATTAATTTTGTATATACATCTCGGTGCCAAGTTCCAGTTCTCTGCAATATACACCTCCAGAGATATGCAGCATAGAAAAATCAATTTGCATGGGAGTTGCCACACCACCTTTTCCAATAACTCTCATTTTTCTCCATGAGTATGGTATTAGTTTCACATCATACAAATCGTCGATTTTTTGCATCGACCAGTTGCAAAACCGCCTAAATCGCCACTGTGACAAAAATGAGATTTGGTAACCCTAAACTCCAGGCGTCGAGATTTATGCATGAAAATCGCAAAATCTATACGTATAATAAAATTGTAACAGGTCGATGTCTGTACATTAT
>NW_016218065.1:0-1597 GCF_001687245.7 Rhagoletis zephyria | reverse complement strand
TTTATGAGACCATTGGCTGAAGAAGAGTCGGTGCCCATCAGCCGTGGCCCGCTTTCTAAGAAGTCACAAAAGTTTGAGCGTCAATCTGACTGGAACAGTGATAGTGAAGACAAAAGTAGCTCCTACAAAACCGTATATAACCCTAATGAGATGAAGTCGTTAATGGAAGAGCAAGTGAAACCACTATCACCCGCAATTAATCACCAGTCAATTGAAATCATCGAGATTGATGATGATGATGATGATGATGACAAAGTTGCCATACCTTCTGCTATTGCCTATTCAGCCGATAAACAAGAAACTAAACTCTCAGTTAATACAGACAACGAAAAGATAAAAAATATTCTCACTGGTTGCAAACAGTTAACTCACGAAATAATTGATTCTGTGTTTAAGTGCATTTCCTTAAAGCATCAACTAATGCTAAAGTTGTTTGTTGTGGATTCTACTGATAAGTTTCAGTGTTGTGTACAAGATCACAGAAAACCTGGTATTCAATTTGATCTAAGTTTGCAGAAACTTCGCAATCACATACGAATAAATCACAAAATTAATGTGAAGTCTATTGTCGAGTTACNAGTGTAAGAACAACAACGACAAGATTACACAAATGCTCAATGAACCTTCGGTATGTGTGTGTCACAGTTAAAGTTTAACACAAATTCTAATTTTATGTACATTTACAGTCGCAAGAAATGAAGAACTTTGTGGTTCAACAGCTCCATCATCATTACAAATCAATACAGTCCTCGATTTTGACAAATGTAAGTAACTATGCATAAAATACAGTATAAAAATTATTTGTTTTAGGTTCCACTAAAGTTGGACACTTCTGATTTTGAAACACCGTTTTGTCTTCGAGACAATTCACGGCGACTACTGAATTTATTTGAACCTTCAAGTGAATTCAATGAAACGTTGAATTGTTTACTTGACCACAAAAAAGTTAATGACGGCAAGAACATCAAGCTTTGCTTTGCTAAAAACGAAAAACATGGTTCAAAATATTTAGCCAACGTTATTGCTCATCTCGATAATGTGCACAAAGTATCAATCCAAATGATTAGAAACCAGTCAACAGTAACAAGCGGAAGCAAAATGTTCAACTTGACCAAAGAACCTCAAAAAGAAACGGTCCAAGTATTCTTGCGTGAACGGAGTCGACTACGAGGAGNAACAACCGAAACGTCAAATGAGTTTGTTCTTTATGAACTGTTATCACCGTATACATTTATCACACTGAAGTTTTTTACTGTTGATCTACGAAAAAAAATATTTATTTGTCGCATGGAACACAAACATGTGTGTACATTTAAAGCAACACTTGCAAAAGAAACAACACACGTGTATTGTTTATTTAATCTGAAAGAGCACATCAGACACAGACACAAGATAACATTAGCATCACTCAAAAACATGGTCAAAGAAGGCTGTAGCACTGAAATCAAGTCAATTCTAGAAGGACCTTTGGTAAGTTTAAATTACAGTAAGTACTCAGATGGCTGACACTGAAAGTTGCAAATGCATTTAATTTCACTCATACAAGTTCACAGAAAGTCATGTAAGTCAATTAAAGTGTCAACCATCTGAGTACTTA
>NW_016218064.1:0-1597 GCF_001687245.7 Rhagoletis zephyria | reverse complement strand
AAAAACAGGCTTTAATACATACAAACAAAAAAAGTTCAAAACATTTACCTTAATAATTTTTTCTTTACTAAACATAAATTTTTTCATAAAAATTTAAATATCTTTGGAAAATGATCTGATATGGAAAAATGGTATACAGATCCATAATCTAGGATCCAATATTAAATTTACGTGTATCGGCGATTGTTTGGGTCATTTGGATGTCTGTGGAGTTGGCATACGTTATGACGCAAAACGACAAAGAAAAGTTGTTCGGAGTAGATTTTCAATAGTTCTAGAGTTCCTGAAAAGGAAAAAAAAGTTCTGGATATTTTGACAAAAAAAAAGTGCTTTGGAAATTGTGTATGCCAGATTCACGCAGCATACGACATTCGCCAAATAAAAAATTGTTCTGAGGAGCTTTTCAATGGTTTAAGAGTTCCTGAAAAGGAAACACAAAGTTCTGCAAAATTACGCCGAAAAAACAATTTTTTTCGGAAAAGTCGAAAAAGTTAAAGTTTTGAAAAAAAAAATTCAAACTGTTCTGAGTAGCTTTTCAAAAGTTCTAGAGTTCTTGAGATGGAAACAGAATGTTCTGCAAAATAACGCCGAAAAAACATTTTTTTCGAAAACGTCGAACAAGTAAAATTAAATTAATAAATACTTTAATTTTTTTACTAAAATTTCACTTATTTTCGAAAGTATAAGTCCTACATAATTTGGTATATGAACCTTTTTTGTAGAGAATCGAAGTAGGCTAAACAAATTTTTTTTAGCAATTGAGATGTCTTTTATTATAGAAAATGTGTCTGGGCAAAGAAGAAAGCAAGCGTGGTAAAATTAA
This sequence comes from Rhagoletis zephyria, assembly GCF_001687245.7. Lineage (NCBI taxonomy): Eukaryota > Metazoa > Arthropoda > Insecta > Diptera > Tephritidae > Rhagoletis > Rhagoletis zephyria. The sequence goes on along the minus strand of NW_016218064.1, from coordinate 774 downwards.
GGACCGCTTAAAAATTTTATCAAGTTAACTTTCTAATTTCTATTATTTGCAAGCTTTCTTATTATTATATTTCTTATTACTGCAAGCTTGTAAGCTTACAACAACAAAAAAATATTTGTACCTAAATTAACAAAAATATTATATAATAAATTAATTTTAATTACTATTTAATTTAAGGATTGAAGATGTCCTGATGCTTAAGAAGCAATTGGGAAATTTTTTTGCCAATTGAAATCAATAATTTCACGACTTTCCTTTTTTTTTTAATATATACTAATGGACGGAGGCAAACAAGTGAAGCAGAACTGTGGCAAGAATAAAAAAACACATTTCAAATTTGGTGATACATATCACAACTACTCCTGAAAATGTGACAAAAAGTGAAACTCCGAAATAAATGTTTATGTCAGAGTCATCAATTCAAGGACTGTGTAAATTTTAGAATATTAAGTTTTTCCTTCTCGTTTATTGTTGTGCTCTTTGTTTTACATTCGAGTGTTGCACAAATAACTTTTTGACAAATGCAAAGTGATTTATATGAGAAGGATTTTTTTTTATACCAATAGCTTGAGGCATGTTTTATATTGGAGACAAATATGCTGAAAGGAAAAAACTGTGGGTTGATATTTTTGGTCAACATACTTATTTAGCTATATGACCATAATTTTGGTTGTTTTGTGAAAATACTTATGTAAGTAATATATGTATGTATTTGCATATGTACTTCTGTACGAGAATTATGGATCCGAACATCAGGCAATGACAATTTAAAGT
>NW_016218063.1:0-1597 GCF_001687245.7 Rhagoletis zephyria | reverse complement strand
TTGCCATAAATAGCTTTGCTACATAAATAGTATAAATGGTGGTCCGGACCAAGAACGTTGCAAGTTGATCAAAAGCGTTGTAATGTAATAAAGTTAAATTTCGCAGGCCTGAGTAATGAAAGGGGAAATACTCTACTCAACGTTCTTCACGTAGACTTTTTGGACTTGAAAATACCGATTTGGGTGTTTTGTTAGATCTTTCCCTATTCAAATAGAAAACAGGAATTTAGCTCTTCGCGTAGATTTTTTGGATTTGGAAATTTACGATTTTATATACATTTTATCAATTCATAAAGGAATTGCATAGCATTGTCAAACTCTCCATGACACTATTTTGGATTTAAATACACAAATTGTTTTATAAGTGTATTTCAATAGAAATCTGGCTGCAGCGCCATATTCTTAATGTACATTTTTTAGTGAGAAGAAACCCAAGTTCGAAAGAAAAAAGAATTTTAAATTTTCGTTTTCTTATTAGAAGCTTCTTCATGGCGGAAACACACCAGGGGGGCGACCGCTGTTAGAAAAAAAACCTTTTATAATTTAGATATTGCTCGGGCCACGGAAAAAATCAGGTCCTAGCAAGTGGTAGTACGTACGTTTAACTAAACTGTTAACTGACAGTTGCTCATAAAATTATGTTCAGAAAAACATTCGAAAAAAATTTACGAAACCCTGATATTATTCTTCAATTGACTCAAACACAAAAGCTCACAGTTGTTAAGGTGTTCTTATTAGAGTTAACCTTAATAAAAAGGATATTTGCTCTAACGTGGGTACATCTAAGTACATACGTACATACGTACATATATTGAATTAAGCATTAGCACCGCTTTGCTGCTTATATATTACAAGGCTTAAATATGCCTAATTAGCAAACTAAGAACCATGTCATGCGTTGAAACATTTTAATTTAAAAACTAAACATCAACAGTTTAAAAGAGCATACAAGCCTATGTCGCGACNGTTCAAATTTAAATACTCGTACTGGCATTTACATATATCTACATATATAAGATTTTATCAGCGATAGCAATGTGGCACAAATAAAAGACAACGAAAGCAATGAAGTCACGCAAATACAAATTTACGTATATCCACAAGTACGTACATACATAGGTATATAAGTACCCTGCAGCGAAAAACCAAACGAGTTCATTAACTGGTATGTGTGTGGCCTAACAGTTCGACAATTTCGAAGAACTTAAGCGTTCAGCGATATCTGCCTTTGAATTGCCGATAAAATTATTTCAATTTAAATATAAATATGTAACAAATTGGAAAATCTAATTTCATTGCAGAAAAAACATACAAATGGAAAGAAATACCTTTGCCATAAAAAATGAAGAAAAAAACTTTTTTTTTAATTAAATTTAAAAGTACCATAAAAATCCTAAATAAAAAAATATAATAAAATTTAAAAATAAAAAAATGTCCCCGCGCGTCAGGACTTGAACCCGGAACCTCAGGAATTTAACGCCAGTGCTTTGTCGGCCATTGCGACTGTTGAAGAGCCGTGAGCAAAATGGCATACTTATGCTATTCACGTGGGATGAATTGGCAGACTATCTCATCAACTGGTATGATGCTACTAGTA
>NW_016218062.1:0-1597 GCF_001687245.7 Rhagoletis zephyria | reverse complement strand
TTATAGGCCTTTAAAGGCTGTCAATAAATGAATAAATAAATAAAATAAAAGTTATTAAAATTTTTGTAAATATTACTGACATCTATGTTCGTACGTTCTCTTCGTCATCGTCATCGTGCCTTCTATTAGCAATTATTTGCCCAAAAAAAAATTGCCGCAATTCATCGAGACGAAAGTTACTCACGCTTTTTTCTTGACGCCCAATGTATTTTGTATGGAAAACGGTGAAATGAGCATCGCACGCGTGCTAGACTCGCTGTCAATCGATACTAGTTGAAAAACTCATGCGAGGTAAATATGTACGGCAAATGTTTTCTATACAAAATACATTGGGCGACGAGAGAAAGGCGTGAATAATTTTCGTCTCGATGCATTGCAGCAAAATTTTTTTCTGCAAATAATTGCTAATACAACGTACTACAATATTGGCCCAAAAAACGATTTTAAAGCCATTGCGATGTCACTAATATTTAAACAAATTTTAATAACTTTTATTAAAAAAAATATGGCCAAATAAAAAATAAAAATGGGAAGGAAACACCATCATCCTCAACTGTTTAAAATATCCGTAGAATCGGTATTACCAATCGCGAGAAAACAATTAAAATCTGAACAATTTCGAAAAATGTTAGTAGCTATAACTTACAAAATAATTCGAATTCCGAANTCGTATCGTTGTATGTCGTAAACTTTAAACGCCTAAGAAATATATTAAGGAAGTTCGCAAAGTACCATACAAGTCATATTATGATTTTTGTAGTGGTAAAAAAATAGTTGGTTGACGTTTCAAGTTCTCTAAACATTTATTTAAGCTTTTAAAGTTTACGACATACAACAATACGACACTTACGACACCGTTGTGAATCGCTCAATTGTGAAACTTGTATTTTTCTTTTATCGTTGTGAAGCATAAACATATAATTGCACAAAAAAGCCCTAAAATTATTTTGGAATAGTCTATTTGATTGTTGTAAGCTGAAAAAATATAACCAGATAACCTGATAACCGGACAGGTGTTCAGATGATTATATGATTATGATTATAAAAAAAAATTAGGACAAATCGAAATACTGAGTAAACAAACTCTCAGCCTCCCAAAAAACTAAAATTTGTGCTGTTGACTGATAAATTTTTTAAAGTTTTAGAAAAAATTGGGAAAAATTAAAATTTGATCAAATATTACTCTTAAAGCTGAATGGCGCTTTGTTTGTAAGTGTATGAGTTTGCAGTTCCCCGACAGTTTTGAATTATGGCTATCAAGTCATTTGGTTAAAAATTATTTTTCTCAAGTGTATTTTATTGTTGTAAACTAAATAAAAGAAAATAACCTCGTAACAAGATTAAAGTACAAGTGGGAACACCCACAATGCAAAATAACAATGGGGGTATCAAGTATAAGAGAAGCTACACCAGAATTACAAAAAAAAAAAAATGGAACAAAAGGGTGAATAAGTATTGCTAAATTTCCTTTCAGTTAACTTTTTCCTAAACTAATAAAGTAAGAAGGACGAAATTCGAAAATGTTGTAGTGTACATAATAGTTCTTAGTTTTCAAGTATAAAGTTTTGATAGGGCATTTTCCATACTTATTCGTCCT
>NW_016218061.1:0-1597 GCF_001687245.7 Rhagoletis zephyria | reverse complement strand
CCCTGCAGTGATGCAGATTAATCTGCACCACCTTTAGGCTTTTCGGATTATCTTTCAGCATCGGGANCCTGCAGTGATGCAGATTAATCTGCACCACCTTTAGGCTTTTCGGATTATCTTTCAGCATCGGGGATGATCACCCTAAGGTGACCGATGCCATATCTTATTTGGCCGGCTTTGCGACGAAGGATCTGCAAGGATTGTGGACCGATCTTGATCCAAAGGTCCTTGCCGTTACCCTTGTCGCGAGCGCTGCCTCGGACAATCGTCCAGTCGTCAGGGATGACATCCACGTTCTGACATTTGATTAGGGCTAGTGAGGTCTCGTCCTCCACGAGGACTCCACACTCGCACTGTCGTACGGGATGGCTCCTCTGAGAGCGGAACAACTTCTAGTCGTGCGTTGGCCCAAAGTTCATCTTGGTTGCGGACGCAGTTTGTTAGGAAGTCTAACGACTCCTTTTTACCGCATCCAACAACTTTAACTTCCTTCTGCCACTTGGCTCCATCAAACATACCAATGTTGTTGTTTTTGGTACGCTGGATTTCGCCAAGTAGTGCCCTCATGATCTTTTCCTCCAGGAGCAACCATTTGTCCGTCGGAATCTTTCCTTCCGGGTGATTCCGGTCTATGATTGCTACCTGGAGCTCTGGTGCTGAGCATAAGGTTGATGAAGTTTTCACCCGCTTCTGCTCAGGCTGTATCTTCTTGTCGCCAGACAGTTGTCTCTTCGGAGTGCGTGCAACCGGTCCCCTACCACCGGAGGCAATAGCAGCTGCCGACGTCGAGGCCTTCTCCCCGTCCAGCCGTGGGAACACTGGCCTCGCGGTCTTCGACACCTTGGGCGTCAGTGATTGCGACGGCTTGTTGTTTCCAACAGCGGACAGGGGAGCAGCTTTCTTCGTCGGCAGACTGCTACCGCCCTCAGAGGGGGGTTTGGTTGCAGCGTCCCTTTTATCGGAGTTTGTGGCTTTTCCAGAGACAGCGGCCTCACTTCCGGAAGCATTCGAGACTTTCTCCTCACGGAGTCGCTCATACTTCCGGACAATGTAGGCATGCTTCTTTTGAAGAGCCTTGTCCCTTGGCGTTAGAGTGGCGGGGTCGCGCTCTCGCAGTTTCGCGAGGAATCGACGAGAGCTTTTATACCCCATCTTTCTCTTCCGCTCTTTGTCCTTCTTCTTGTCGGGATTGGCATTGCCTTGAGGCTCCTTAACTCCTTCGGTTACAGCCGGTCTTCCAGAATCATCGGACCCCAGACTGAGCTGGCTCAGTGCAAGGGAATCCACCCAGTCGCGATGNTGCGTTGGCCCAAAGTTCATCTTGGTTGCGGACGCAGTTTGTTAGGAAGTCTAACGACTCCTTGTTACCGCATCCAACAACTTTGACTCCCTTCTGCCACTTGGCTCCATCAAACATACCAATGTTGTTGTTTTTGGTACGCTGGATTTCGCCAAGTAGTGCCCTCATGATCTTTTCCTCCAGGAGCAACCATTTGTCCGTCGAAATCTTTCCTTCCGGGTGATTCCGGTCTATGATTGCTACCTGGCGCTCTGGTGCTGAGCATAAGGTTGATGAAGTTTTCACCCGCTTCTGCTC
>NW_016218060.1:0-1597 GCF_001687245.7 Rhagoletis zephyria | reverse complement strand
CAAGGCCGTAACTAAGTGCTGCTGTCAATGTAAATTTCGCTGCTGCCGCCTATTATTAAAGTAAATTTAAACAATTTTATTTTTTTTTGTGTTGAAAATATTTGAATTGGAAATTTGTTAGTTTTCAATGTTAAATTCTAAGTGGCATACTTGGGCGCACCCAAATAAAAACACCTGGCAGTTGAGAGAAAATGCTGCAATCTGACTATAAATAAATCACACAAAATGTAGTAAAATTGTGACGCTTGCAATGAGTGATTTGATTATTGCATTGCTAAGCGCTGGTAGATTGGGTTCTGCGAGAAGTCGCATAAANTGTTAAATATCCGAAATAAAAACGATTTGCAATACCTTGTAAGATATGTATGTAAACAACTTATAGAATTAGTTGCATACTTGTTTATCTGTAACAGCTAAAACCTGACTTGATTTAGCATAAATTTCACGCGCATTATCTGTGCAAACTAGTTGCATGCAACAATGCGCTTAGCATAATATTAAAGTTCGAATAATAGTTTCCAACTTTTGAAAAAAAATAATGACACAGTAGAAGAACCATTTTGGGGTCCTGAGCTTACTTTTCCCAATAAGGAGTTTATTCCACATCGTCGTAGCTTTCTTGCAGTCGGTTAAAATTTTAATGTTAAAGGTAGTGTTGGGATACTATTAAGGTTCGCGTTATTTTGTGAGTACCGAGTACTTTCTTTAAATATACACTGGTTGGTAATATTTCATTGCTTGTAGTGTAGAAATCTCATAAGTTTGCGGCTAACTGTACTGGCTGCAACTATTATACTTGAAAATTATTGAAACTTGAAATTGAGTACACTCAATTTTGAATACCGGCAAATTTTAATAGAACTGGGTACTTTTTAGAATTTGTTCGATACTTAACACTGAGTATTTTGAATCGATCCTGAGAACATGTATCAGTGTGATGGTTGGAACATAGTATATTAGTGTACTGGGAACTTCTTTTGAGTTCTGAGTACTTTTGCGAGTACTGAGTACTTTGGAGTACTTAGTATCGATACCGCTAAAAATCGGGTACTGTTGATCTTTTTGAGAATCGATTTCTGAGTACTTTCGGTATCTATTGATGGATGTTTTTCATGATAATCAAAACAATTTTCATTGTAAACTTTTTTTGTATATTTTATACAAATATAGCTCATTGTTCAACAAAAGCCATGTAAATCAAAATTTCACACTTTGGCAATTTCAGCAAATTTTCAACAAAGTTTTAATAAGCATTTCCGCAAAAAATGCTTCCCTTGACTGGGGACTAACTCTGGTATTCAGTAAGCCGTCTCTAGTCATTACTATCGATTTTTTGTGGTGAACACCGATTTTGAGACTATTTGGAATTCAGTAAGCCGTCTCACGTCTCTAGTCTCACAGAAAGTCACTAATCTTTCAACTAGCTCCTAGGAAGTCACAAAAAGAAAATTATGGGGGAAAAGATTTAAGTTTTCTATTATGTTACAAAAAAATCCAAAAATTAAGGGAGGAAATATTGGTTCAACAACATTTTCATAAGGAGATAAACCAAAATACTTTAATATCATAAAAAGTCACTGTAGATTTTTTTTTTTTT
>NW_016218059.1:0-1597 GCF_001687245.7 Rhagoletis zephyria | reverse complement strand
CTTTGCCACCACTGACACTTTTTATTATTGATTTTCCATCTTCCACTTGGTGCACGTTTTCTCTTGTCTCTCGATCTCTGAGTGTGATCTTCTAAACTCTGTAGCCACTGACACCGTTGCCACTGTTTACTTTGGGTATTTTTAGGGTGGTGAACCAAATTTAGGAAGCTGTACGGCAACTTTTTTCTAACGGCTGTGTACAGGAATTAATGTGAGTGCATTGTGGGTACACCAGGTGCAACACATCTGTACAGCAGCTATTGGTGGTAAGGGAAGTGCTGTTGCAGAAGTGTTGTTGCAAATAATTACCAGCAGTTTACCAAAAAGCCAGTTCATATCTCTCTGTCTTTGCAACAACAGTCTTTCCCTTTCTATGATTTGTAAGCTGATTTACTTCGATCCACCTTTCCCCTGGAATCATATCAGCGGCTACTCTTTGCCCTTTTGCCACCACTCAGTCAGTCAGCCAGGTGTGACCAATTGCTCCATAAATCAGCTTTAAGAGGTGTTACAGGTCGGACAGATTGCCCTATCTAGTTAGCGCAAGTTGCCTCATTTGTCTTCATAACGCGCAATGATGATGTCCTCGTGGCTCTTTGTGCATCGATGCCACAAAGCAGATTAGCGAACACTATTACGTTTTCAGCCTCTGTCAACTAAAACTTTCCCCTGACACTGAGGCTGTGTCATTTGTCGGCGTGTCTCTCTCTCCCCTTGTGCCATGACCCGTTAATGAGCGCATCGCCTCCCACGCAATGCTGCGTGCCCAAACATTCCAGGCACTCTTTTTCTCTTGGCCGCTAATGATGTATTCTGCTCCGTTCCTTTAAAANGTCAACTAAAACTTTCCCCTGACACTGAGGCTGTGTCATTTGTCGGCGTGTCTCTCTCTCCCCTTGTGCCATGACCCGTTAATGAGCGCATCGCCTCCCACGCAATGCTGCGTGCCCAAACATTCCAGGCACTCTTTCTCTCTTGGCCGCTAATGATGTATTCTGCTCCGTTCCTTTAAAATTCCATCCATTTTTGCCGCTTTGAGATCAACAAATAAGCCATCAACCAGGATGGCTCCCTTCACACACACACACATCCGCTCCGTTTGAGTTCATTGCATTGCTCTCTGTGGTTTCACCGCTGTACAGCCATCACCACCATTATCCAGGCAAGCAGTCAATCAGNCACACACACACATCCGCTCCGTTTGAGTTCATTGCATTGCTCTCTGTGGTTTCACCGCTGTACAGCCATCACCACCATTATCCAGGCAAGCAGTCAATCAGCAGGCAATTGCCTTTGAGCACACACACAGCAACCAGTATGTGCCTGTCTGTCTGCCATTTGTTTAGGGATCACTGGCATCGATCGTCGGTTAGGAGGGGTGCACTGTGCGCTTCATCGAGATTCTTCTTCTTCATCATCGTTTTCAGCTTTGTCTTCCGATCGACCTTCTATATAGAACGTGCTCTGGTGCCTTATCCTAATTTCACACTATGGCGAACTCCCTGTCGTCGCCGCTGCCGCAGCTGCCGTCAGATCGCCGAATGATCACCCCGGAAATTAGAGAAAACGCCGATAGTTATGACTGTTGCACTGATGG
>NW_016218058.1:0-1597 GCF_001687245.7 Rhagoletis zephyria | reverse complement strand
TAATGCATGAAAATCCTAACCTCAAAAAAATCACCCGTTATATATGTATCCCGGCAACCATTCAAACAATTTGTACCAAACTCGGTATGATTATTGTGCTTGCCGCATAGAAACAAAACATTGAAAATTATTGAAATCGTACAGACACTTTTCATACAACCATAAATTTCAGAAATGCTTGAAACTTCGATATTTCAAAATTTAGGGACGCTAATTTACGCAAAATTGATACTAAATACAAGCCCTTGAAAAGAAGTAACATTATTATGGAATTTTGGAAAATGGGCTTGATACCGCCCACATATAACTATATAAGTTTATCTTATTGTTTGTAACTGAACGTTCTATCGTTTGAAAAAGGGGTGAAATCAAAATGTAGCGGTAGTTTTCGGAAAGGTAAAAAACTATATTTAATACTTGAGCTGTGTAAATATTTAATGTTACTTGTTCTTTATAAATCAAGAAAATATAAAAAACCAAAGAAAATTAAATTTAAAAAATTTATTAAAAAAAAGAATAAGCATTGTTCTAAAAGTGTAACTAAATTAAAAAAAAAAAATTGTTTTAAACAAAATCAATAAATTGTATAAAAAAATAAAAACTAGTTTCCTAAAATTAAATATATGTATATTAGTGTGGCCCATAAAATCAAATGAACGATTCATTTTAGTCTCACTCCTTCAATCGGTAATGGCCAAAAATATCACATATAAATTTTGTTCTCGATTGTAGAAGGGAAAGGCGTGTCGCACAGGGGGGCAAACTTCGATAGTACCATACTCGAATATATCACACATAAATTTTGTTCCCGATCGGCGAGGGTTAAGAAGTCTTCATAGGGTAATAAGAACTTTGCCCCCTGTGCGGCGCGACTTAGCCGTCTCCAGTCGGGACCAAAATTTATGTGTGATATATTCGACTATAGTAGCATCGACGTAGGGGTTGAGGCTTAGGAAATCTGATGTAAAAATTTGCTTCCTACATTTAGGAAGCATTCTAATATATACATATATATTTCTTTTTAAAACCCAAAAATCAAAAGAAAATTTAAGCTAATAAAGTTATATTTTTTCGACAATAATATTATTTTAGAAGTTTTTTTTTGTTTTAACATACATTCATTTTAAGTTCGTTCTCTTACAAATTTCTTAAAGCGATGAATGGTGCCGCTCGCAGGTAAATAGAAAAAGAATTGAGCCGAGGTCAATATAAAAATTTTACCAAAACGTTTTCGCACCAGCCCTGAGTGGGATTTAATTGAGGGTATTGTTTCTTAATTTGCCTCAAGAAGCGGTAAGCTCATTTAATGCATAAATTCTTATGCTTGGTATATACGTATATACATGTGTATGTATGTAAGTATTTCGGACTCCAAGATTTGTATTTCCATCCGCTCACCGCTTGAACTATCTGCGTGCAAATATATTTTGTCTCAAGCGTGGTAGAGATTTACGATCCCGCATTATACAGAGCGGATAAAGAAGAAAGTATTGCCATGGTATGGACGTACTTATATGTATGTATGTATGTATGTATGTAAGTGTTGTCTGGTTGCGTTTATCTGCCACGCTACTTTTATTTATAGATTTGTGAGACA
>NW_016218057.1:0-1597 GCF_001687245.7 Rhagoletis zephyria | reverse complement strand
AAATTTTTTGTTCTTTTTTTTAATTTGCGGTCGTGTTGGTAAATGGCCGTTATCCTAACTTCCGGTTGGTTCACGGATAATTTGCATACCTAGTTTTTTACAGTTGACAATTTCGCCACGGAAATCGTCAGATAATGGTTAGGGTTTATAAGTTCAGCGGCAAAAAAAAAAGGTAAAATTAAAGTGTAATGAAAATTGAAAGAAAAAATCAAATATCCTTACTAATATAATAAATCCGAAAGTGAGTTTGTTTGTTTGCTACGCTTTCACGCTTTAACTATTCAACCGATCATCATGAAAGTTTGCACACTCCTGTCATTTAGACTAACTTAAAATATAGGATACATTTAATCTCGATTAGACAAGGGGGCGTGGCACCTCCCATACAAACGGAATTTTTCATACTGCATTTCTCAGGAAATATTTTTGGTAGATTACTGGAACTTGGTATGGAGATATATAAAATCATTCTCTACTCATAGATGAGGGCTGCCGCCTTTTAAAAAAATCGAATTCAACTTAAATTAAGGGAGTTATTTATTTGAAAATTATATTAAAAAAATTAATGTCAAGAGGCTTTAAAAAGCTGTAGTTTAATACATTTTTAAAAAGGTTGCCACCTGTTTGAAAAGTGAACTTTTAATTAATTATACGCAAGCCATCTGAACAATTAAAATATGGTTATCAAACAAAATATTGTTAAGAAACCTTTAGTTTTAAAGTTTTGAATAATATTGAAGTCTTTCACAAGGGTTACCACCTTTTTAAAAATTCAACTTATTCAAAATTGGTAACCGGTACAAAAAAATAAATTAAATGGACATTACCGTTCTGCTTTTCTCAAAATTAGTAACAGGTACTTAGAAAAATTGGGTTTTGGAAATTTGTGACCGGTACAAAAAGGTGACTATTTGTTTTTAATTCGCCGTGAAGTTACCCTTGCAGAAGTTTCAACAAATTACGATCACTTCTTGTATTTTTCTACATTTATCCATTTGTGCATCAGTGCTAGTAGCAGCGATGCGGTAATTGTCAATAGTTTTCATTTATTTAAAAACATTTGCTGTCAGATTGAGGGATGAGATATTTTCTTATTTTGATTAAAATATTTATCTGCACAGCATGGTAACTTTTTTACCCTGTGCGCAGTTTTTTCACTTTAAGTGCTATCCTATAAGTAAAAGTGTAGTTATGCCATGAAAATGCTAGAAACAAATAAAAGCAATTAATGTTCGTAGTCGGCGTAAAACTGCACAACAACAAAACGCAGAGGAGAGTTTGGCCAAACATTTAACAAAATATATCGGCACCAGATATTTATTTTGGTGATTAAAGCGCATGTATGTATATTAGTACAGTCAATCTGGCTCTATATGTATGTGTACCTGGAAAAAATTGCACACAAGATAAAAATGGTACCATGCTGATCAGAAAACTATTTTAAACAAAATAAGAAAATTTTGTATCTCAGAATTTGACAGTGGGCAATTTTGTCCACATAAATACCTACATATATTAATGTTTAAAATTCTTCATTTTTCTGCTAATGCAATATGTAGATTGTCGGCTACATATCTAATTGGAAGCATTCAGAAAG
>NW_016218055.1:787-1598 GCF_001687245.7 Rhagoletis zephyria | reverse complement strand
AAAAAAAAACCTAAACCTTATTTCATGATATTAGGTACAATCTGAAATTTCCATTTTTCATCCCTGNCTTTTCCTGTTGTTTTATAAAAAGCTGGATAAAGAAGTATACTTCGCAAAGTGTGTTTTTTGTCTTTTTCGCCAATATTTTTCAGTAGTCAAAGTAAAACAAAAACAACGCTTCTTCCATTCCCATTAGACTATAGTCTATAGATATAGGCTCAGTTAAAAAAAAAACCTAAACCTTATTTCATGATATTAGGTACAATCTGAAATTTCCATTTTTCATCCCTGATATGTACATACATATGCGCTTGGAGAAGAGACAGCGTTTAATTCTTCGTCATATGACGCCATGAGCGAGAGAGATAGTTTTTGCGTCGCTGACCATTGTTATGTTCGACCGAATGTTCGATTTCGGTTTCGCTTTGACGGTTAACCGACAATATTTTCATGTTCGTGTAAATGTTGGGCGTCCGCGAAAAAATAGACCGTAGATTTTGACTTCCACGGCAAGATTATCCTTTTCACGGATAAACAACGGATAATTTACGGCAAATTATCAAATATTTAGTTTGGGTTTAGCTGGTTTCCTTAATTGGTTTTCAGAAGGTGCCCTGCTAACTTCCACGGAAGTTAGCAGGGCACGCGATATTTTTTAAAATGTGTCCGCGGCAAGATAATTCTTTTCACGGATAAATAACGGATAATTTACGGCAAATTATCAGATAGATTGGGTTTAGCTGGTTTCTTTAATTGGTCGTCAGAAGGTGCCCTGCTAACATCCACGGAAGTTAGCAGGGCACGCGATATT
>NW_016218055.1:195-578 GCF_001687245.7 Rhagoletis zephyria | reverse complement strand
TTCTTTTCACGGATAATTTACGGATAATTAACGGCAAATTATCCGATAGGAATTTTTGCTTTGAGAAAAAGTTGTCCTGCCAACTTCAGAGAGGTACATCGACGATATGTATATAATATCTGTATGTTTATATATACTAAACTCCTGCGCAATTCCATTTAAAGGGCCTAACAAGACATCCGATCGCCGCGCAAATACTTTCCCTCCTTTACTCTCATCGTTCGGGTCAGGTGTGAGTAAGCATAAACCAGTTTCTGCAAGCGTACGTAAACTACCGATCAATAGCAAGACGCGTAGAGTATTTACTTTGCCTTCCGCAACTACTGCGAGTAAAAGGTATTTGACAGTAGAGTACTCTACTGGTAGTACTTGAGTATTTTCGA
>NW_016218055.1:0-174 GCF_001687245.7 Rhagoletis zephyria | reverse complement strand
ACGAGCAAAACGTACTTTCAACTAAAATGCTGATATACATACCTAAGTACATATGTATGTATGTGCATAGATACATATGTGCATAGATACATATATATGTAAGTGTCCGCATATATTTTTCCCGGCACTTGTTCTGTCGCTTCACTGCAGCAAATCCAAGTTGTGGGGAAAACC
>NW_016218054.1:0-1598 GCF_001687245.7 Rhagoletis zephyria | reverse complement strand
GTGGCACCGCCCACTTATGATCACATATATTTATCTCGGTAACCGTTCTTCCAATTTGTAACTCGGTACAGTTATTGTTCTTGCCACAAAACATTGAAAATTATTGAAATCGGACTAAAATTACGCCTACTTTTCATATAACTGTAAATTACAGAAATGCTTGAAATTTCGATAACTCAAAATTTAAGGGCGCTAATTTACTCAATTAATCGCCCTCAAATAATACTTACAATAATCTCTTAAAATAAGATTATTATGGAATTTTAGAAAATGGGCGTGGTTGCGCCCACTTATAGCTGTATAACTTTATCCCATGGTGAAATAAATATAAGGTGATGTCACTTACATAACCTCACTTTTTCTGCATGCCAATTGCGGCCATGCATTTTGGGGTAGTAGAAAAAGGGCGAAAAGATTAGGATTATTTTTACTACTTTTTGGGTACTATTTCCAATACATACATATACCAGTGGACCCCACATCAGTTAAATGAAACTTGCATCAATAAAATATTTTTTCTGTAAACCAGTGTAATTACAGTTTCAATTTTTCGCTCAAAAGAAATTATTCTTATTTAATTTTTATTTGTTCGATGAAATATATTGATTTTAATAATTATTATTTAGTTATATTTTTCTACCTTAAAATTATTATTTGTAAAACTTTAAGGCCACACGGTCGTACCGCACAGATATGAAGATGGTTAATACTTAAAAAATAAGGACTATTTTCCGTCTTTCATTTATTTATATTAAAACAAATTAAATTATACCGTTCTCTTTATTTAATTATTCTTAAATTCTACTAAAAATTACACATTAGCCCGTATGGAATTTCATTTGTATTTTTTCCTTAATTTTATTACGACCTTTATTTTCGTTAACATTTAAAAATTGAGTTTCTAAATTCTATCAGTTATATTATAAAATCATTATGCGTTTAAATTGTTAGACCAAAGTGCATTATCGTTGCCATCTGAGGCACTGCTCCAATAATCTGCTGGATATGTACAGTATATATTTTATCAAAAATTTACTTACGAAAACGCAATTATTGGAAATTATCGCTCAAATTTTCCAATGAATTTGAAACGAAAAGTCAAAGCAAAAGCGAAAAAAAGAAACAGTTACTACGTTTATACGTCAGCTGTTTGCAAATAAAAATAATTTGCAAATACCTAACTCACTGTTTATTCGATGGTGAAAATTTCTTTTTTTAATATTGCCTGATTATAAAAAGGCAATAATATGACCATCGAAAAAAGAAAATAAAGCTAAAAATGGCAACGTCTTGATTATTAAAAGGCAATAAGATGACCATCGAGAAGGAAAATAAACCTAAGAATGGCGGCGTCTTGCGCTTATTTGCAAATAGTACCACTAATCAATACTTATTTGCGTGATTTAGTTATTTGCAAATAAAAAATTAACTCAGCGTTTATACGGCAAAGTTTACCATTTTGCAAATTGTTAATTGCAAATAATACGTGCGTATAAACGTAGTAAGTGATACCTACACATAATTTTTTCACAAAATTGTCTGCTCCATTTTTGGTTCCATTTTGCCCAGAAATGAAATTGGAATGAATAGAGTAGGCA
>NW_016218053.1:0-1598 GCF_001687245.7 Rhagoletis zephyria | reverse complement strand
TTCGATTCGTTTTGGTTCGCTGGTAGCTAGTGAACTGATGGATGGATTGCCGGCCGCTAGGCTGCGAAATAAGCAGCTGAGTAGACAGATAGATATAGATTTATTCTCGCGTGCATATACGTACACAACACACACATATGTATGTTGAATCATATGAGCTTAAGTGACTGCATATAGGACGATGACACACTGCGCGAAAATGATGTTTAGAGGGAAATCGGTTTTGGTCTGGTATAGAGTCTTGATCATTGCCTTAGTCCTTTTCATAGGTTTCTTTTTATTCTTNGTCTTGGTCTTGGTCGTGGTCGTAGTTTTGATCGTGATCCCCGTCGTGATCTTGGTCTTGGTATTAGTGTTGGTATCGGTCTTGGTCTTAGCACTTCTGTTTCAGAAAAAGCCCAATACGAAGGCACGGAGCTCGTGAAGGACATCTTGATGTTTACCATGGTACTCTAGTGGTCCGATCGCCACCTAGCTAACTCACCGATCAGCCAAGATCAGGAGAACTCGCATAGGTGCAACAGCGAAGTCTATAATACCGCATTTAAAAATTTAGTCATATGGAAAATCGCAGGTTGCTAAGATAATAAGTTTACTCCTAAATACCTTTTCTAAAATTTTATACAAAAATTTTCAAATAAAAACGAGGACTTTTTAATTTTTTTCTACAAGCATAATATTTATCTTCTACAAAACATTTTTTTTCCAATATTCGATGTTTTTTTAATTTTGTTTCTCAAAAAGTTATTTTATTTAGAAATCTCTCACTTAAATAAAAAAAGAAGAATTTACTAAATTTTTTTTTTTAATCTCTCTAAAAAACTAAAATTACTCTTAAATTAAATTAAATAAAACTTAATTAAACTAAATTATTATTTTTTTTGTTTGCCGAAACAATATTCTTTCCAAAAAAGGTAATTCCGCCCAAAAAATCAAGTTTTTGCTAAAGTTATCATTTTATCTATATAATTTTTTGTTAAAATATATTTTTTTTTGCCTTAAAAAAATTGTTTTCGAATGCCTATTACTTACATATTTAGTAAATTAAAATTTTTATTTTTCTCAAAACAAATATTTTTTCCAAAAAAAGATATTTCTTCACAATTACCAATTTTCAAAAAATTTGTTCCCAAAAAGCAATTAATTTAATTTTTGTTGTGTGGTAAGTAAGTTATAATTTTGATAAAAGTATTTTTTCCGATTTTCGGTATTTTTGTCATAAATATTTTCTCACAAATTATATCATACAATTAAAAGAACATAAAAAAACAAAACCGCTTAAATTCATACAATATCCATATAAGTGGAAAACATTTGGGGAAAAATTTTCACAATGGACGAAGCAGCAGTCCTATCAAAATGCCGCACTCAGGAAAACCACGGGTTACCTCTGAATGTCGCTAATGAACCACCGCCTGCATAGCGAAGCGTCTCCGTGGTTAAGCGATAGTTGAAAATGGCGACAACGTCTAAAATACCAATTTTTACGCCAAGTCCAAATGAGCCATCCAAAATTAGCCAAGCATATTTAAGCTCAATATGATGAGTTCCCAAAATAAATTACGTTATTACCCAACATTCCTTTTCCATCTCACAGG